>NC_139802.1:39924489-39936989 GCF_963457635.1 Microchirus variegatus
TGGGGTGGGGGCAGGATAACACATGGCAGTGTTTGTATTTAATAAGAAATACTGCACGGTGCATCTACGAGGTGTGCAGTGCTGCTCTTCACCATGTGAATGGCGATTAAACCTGTAATTCTGCTTGAAATGTAAGGTAATACAGCAAAGTAAACATCAATTACCTTTGAGTGTCGGTGCGTGGGGGGGGGGCAATGGAGAGCTTTTGTGTCTGTAGAGATTCCTGTTTAGTTTTTGTTGTACAGACACAGCAGTTGCAAGACACCTGTAAGGTACTTTTGTTGTGTTGTTGCATAATAGTATGTGGGTTAGTGTATCTTAAATCAATTTGCATTTTCATTTTTCCAAGATAAAAAACATCCTGGTAGGCAAGCGCCTACACACATTAGAAACAAGGGTTCCAAAAGGGTCCTTCTATGTGGGCTGAGGTTCTACCTGAAACCATTTGCTTCTTTCAAGGGTTCTTTGTAAACTAATGGTTCCAGTAAAAGCTGTTTTGATCCAGAGAACCCTTTAAAACCCCTTTCCTGAATAAAGGGTTTTAAAAGAGTTCTTGGTGTAACCATATGGTTCTTCTACATTCTTGGAAATAAAAGTGCCAAGTAGAACCATATAAGGTTCTTCGGCTTGTCTTCATAGGAGAACCCTTTTTGGAACCCTTGGTGTTACCAAGAACTCTCTTAAAACCCCTTATTCAGGAAATGGGTTTTAAAGGGTTCTCTGGATCAAAATGGTTCTTACTGGAACCATTAGTGTTACCAAGAACCCTTGAAAAACAAATGGTTCAAGGTAGAACCTCAGTCCTTTTACACTCTTAGAAATAAGGGTTCCAAAAGGGTCCTTCTACAAGGAGCTGAGGTTCTATCTGAAACCATTTGCTTCTTAAAAACCCTTTCCCGAATAAAGGTTTTTAAAAGGGTTCCTGGTGGAACCTTAATGTCCTATGAGGACAAGCTGAAGAACCTTATATGGTTCTACTTGTATTTCTAAGAGTGTCAAAGAACACTTTTGGAACCCTTATTTCTAAGAGTGTTGTTATATGAGTTTTTCAAATCCAGTGTCGTTGTGTAATAAGGGATTATATTATGTAGAGATTTTTGTTAGCTTGTTATTAAATAGAGACTGGATCAAACCAAGGTGGATTAACTGACAGTAACACCTCGTATAAGACACATTACATAACTAATTTTTTACTAACTAATTCTGAAATGTAATAACATGTTTGCTTAATATGCCAACCTCTACATCTATCATTTAAATGTATAATTATAGTTATATATTTCTATTGACGCTGGAGAAGTAACAAATGTAACTGTAACGTAACACCAGTGTTTGCATGGAGCAGTGAAGGCTGGATTCAGTTGCGAGTCCATGATGACTCTGTTTTCAGCCGCTTTCCTCTGGAGCCTCCGCTCTGCTCTTCTCTGGTTGTAGAAAGAGTTATACAATAAAATAGCCCGGGCTCCACAGAGAGAGAAACACAGGCCGACTGGGGAGGCGTGGAGGATGTTTCTGTCTTTCTGTGTTCTTCTCATCCTTAACCTCCCTCCACCTCCTCCTCCTCCTCCTCCTCTGGCTTCCAGCTGTCCAGACTCTCTCTTCAGCAGTTTTGGCTTTACTTAACTCTCTTCCCATCTCGCCTTTCACCCGCTCTGTCTATCTCCCTTACCCGCTCCCTCTTGATGCTGATGCTCTCTTTGACAGGCCTGTTGTTTTGGAAATATGCTAGTCCTTCATGTGTTGCTTTTTTTTTGTTTTTTTTTTGTCCTCTGTGAGGTTCGAGGTGTGGGGGAATGAGATTGAAGGATAGATTTCTCACACACGGTGCCCTTGCTTTGTGAAGTAGAAAACACAAGTGGTGTGGATGTCTGTCTGTTCCACTCTGCTGCTGCCACCCACCCACCACCACCACCACCACCACCACCTTTTCTTCCACCTCCTCTCCCTTTGCTGTTCCATCCCTCCCCACGATGCACACTGTGCCCTTGTCACTCACTTTGTTCCTCTCCTCCTTTTGTCTTTCCCTCCCCTCTTTTCCACTCTCAGAGCGTCTGGAGCCAGAGGCCTCGCTGACGGTTTCCATGGGTATTGACTTCAGCGACTCGACACAGGCAGCCAACTTCCAGTTGTGGTAAGACAACCTGACATCTACTCATCTCAAGTCAGGTGTATTTTTATTCTCCTTCTCTTTCATTTGTACATCTTTTTTTACTATCTTCTGCCAGAGCTTTCATTCTCTTCCCACATTCACCATCACGCCTCCCTTATTGTTCTTCTTTCTTTTTTCGTTTACTAGTGCAGTTCCCGTAGGAAGTATGTATTCCTATAGTGGGAGCTGAAGAAGATTTTTCAGTTATGGTAATGCATGAAAAGGAACGTAAAGGCTAACATAACACAAACACTCAGTAGGCACAACGCAAATTATTACATTTTTGATTAGCATTAGCGTAGCTAGCTGTTTTGTGACTGTAACATTTGCGTTGTACCTTGTACCTAATGAAGTTGCACAGTGTTTGTGTTATGTTACCCCTACGCTAATGCTAATCGCAGTTTCGCTAGCTTACCTTTGGAAACCGGTTCGCCAAGTTAGCCGCAAAGTAGTAGCATGCTAATGCAAAATAAATATGTGCTCGCGTATTGGTGAATGGACACCGACTTCGTCGTTTCGGTATAACACCATGTTCTGCAGTGAACCGTGTGAAAATGTCCGTGAAGACAGCCTCTTCACTCCCACTTCGCCGCCCCAGACAGCGCAGCTGCTGCTGATGAGCCCTCTACCTGTCTGGTGCAGCGTGATAAATCAGGGAAAATTAAAATTCCTCCAAAAAATTTGAAAATCAAGGATGCACACCATCGGGCCATGCTCAACCCATATCCAAAGTCTTAGGGTGATCTGACTAATGGTCAGCGAGATACGCCTGTCACAGACAGACAAACAGACACACAGACGCAACTTGCTTTTTAGATAGATTTGCATCTCCTCTTCCCTTTTTCTCCGTTTCTTTGTTAATTCTCCTTTTCTTTTTCTACCTGCTCTGTGCCAGCACTCCCAGGTGAGACATCAGCCGCAATTGATCCCACTTCCCTGCGATAACAATTATTCCCGCAGTAATCAGCCCCCAGCCCAAATCAACCTGCTGAATGCCATTGGCACCGCTGCTCAGCCGATCAATAACCTTATCAGAAAATCTGTTTGGGACGGGGGAATCAATCCGGCGCCCAAAATGCCATTCACAGAGCGTGGTTTCGCAAAGCAATCAGAAGAGAAACATTTAATACACAAACAAGGCGTGAAAACACACACTCCAAATCAGTCAGATTGAGATGAATTTGAAATACGGAGCGGAAGAACAAGTCACAAATATCTGAAGTCTACCCTTTATTTTAAATATAACTTAAATTAGTTTTTTTTTTCTTTCTCCCTCAGCACCAAAGAGGACAGGTTCAGTGTGTCCATCCAGCCGGCTGTAGGAGAGCTATTGATGGCCAGTACCATGACAGAACAGGACTTCTGCAAGGAGCAAGGTGAGTTCAGAGATCATCATCATTGTTATGATTCAGTTCAAACATCAGATTCACTGGTGTGACCTGCCCATCGTACATGTACCAGTTAGAAAATGGTAGCAACGCGAGTCTTTGTTGTTTTGATGTTGGTGCCATTTTGTCATCAACTTTCTGTTGGAAATGACTGTATGATACTGAAATATCAATTAGTCGCGATTTGCCCTGTCGTTTGATGAGTTTGGTGTCGGTAATGAAGTTATGTGTATGAGATATGGGTTTTCGGCAAAAGTAAATGAGCTTTATTGCACAGAGAAATGTATATTTTAGGATAATACTCGAGAAAAACTCAACAGTGGGTTCTTTGCACAGCAGCCAAAAATAATGAAGTGGATGAACTGAGTGTTCATTTTAAAATGGGATTTGTTCCCGATTTAAAATGACACAATATCACAAGAATTGTTATTTAAAAGCGATAGAACTGATGCAGATGAAATAATCGAAACCATGTTGTAGTGCTGTGCGCGTTAACGGCGGTTAGCGGCGTCAACGTTAAATGCGCCGCGCGTTTCCATGACGACTGATCGGACAAAGACGCGCGTGACGTCATGGTTACGTGACTCCGGATTGTTAAAATGAGTTTCTAAAGTAACGCTAAACTTTAAAAAAACAGAGGCACAGGTACGCTAGCGCTGCTCTTTTTGTTTAATAAACAGACCGCTCCAGTTCGACTGTAGGTGCGCTAACCGGCGCTAAACGAGCTAATGCAGCTAACGGAGCTAACTGGTAAACGGTGCCTGGACTCCGGTGTCGCGGCACGTAAACATGACGTCACGCGCGTCTTTTCGCGGTCAGTCGTCATTGGGAACGCGCCATGCGCTAACCTAGTGCCCATCACTACTATATTTCCTAGGCTTAAAATATTAGATGATTCATATTATTATCGGCTGTGTGAGGAAATAAACTAAAATCCTAACCTGCCTCTTACAAACATCTTCTCACCCGAGTCATTAAAGCAACATTTTTTTCCCCTCTTATAAAGCACTTAATGCCGTTTCCTACACAAACACACAAAGCACACACACACACACACACACACACCTGTAGAGCGTCGCACAGTGTGGCAGCTATTGAGAGCCGAGAGCGCGCTCGTATCCGAGCCATCAGCGAGCCCTTAAGTGCCTTCTAAATGCTGCTGCTGCCGCCTTAATTAATCTTCATCCGCAGCGTTTCCCAGCTCTTGCGGCGCTGAATACATCTTGCACTCAGACAAAAAAAGAAAAAAAGAAAAAGCCGACTGAACGGAGTAGAGCAAGTTGCCGCATTTAATACTGATTGAGTGAAGTTCATTAATTCTTTCATTAAATGGGTTTCCGCCATATTTGCCTTTAAAACCTTTTTTATTTCTACCTAACTTGTCTCATCTTTATCTCCATTCCTTTGTGCAAATCCTCGCTCATTACCGAGAGCACATGGAGTGGCCTTTTGCCTTCAGTCTCTTTACTCTTACTTTATTGATGGATGCACCATTATTGTTGCTTCTCCTATTTTAGTCATCACCAGGGCTGTTTAATCTTGTTGTTCCATCAGCATCAGCGCGGAAACCAGACTTGAATAGACGTTTTAATTGACTGCGATGCTACGTATCTTCATGTTTGTTATATAAAAAAATGGCAATCATATATTTGGTTTTGGTTTTAACGTGGACAAAAACATTTGGATTTGCGTTCATGGCAGGATTTTGTGGCTCTGAATGTTTTTGCATCCCCTCAGGTAAGCTCTTGGGTATGAATGAGATCTCGAAAACCGTCGCCATGGCAACAGCAAACGCCTCCAGCCAGGTCATCAGCGAGCAGGTCCTGTCTGTGGCCAATTTAGGGGTGGTTTCATCGAGCCAGAGCAACTTCCACAGGTGAGATGTTTTGATTCTGATGGCCAGAACACACATTAGTTATACTTTAAATACCAAATAGTCCAAAACAGCGTATATAGATATCATGAAAACAATGTATTTTATAGAGATAAATTACTTTCAAAGGACATATTTGCTAAAATGCACAATGTGAAGGTATATTCTTGTTACATAGCTGATATGTAGCTCTAACTGGAGTATTTTTTTTTCCCCCTTGTAACACAAAAACGGAGTATTTCACACTAAATGACAGGCGCACACAGTAAACACCCACACGCCAATACGGAAAAAAAGGATTTGGAACCAGAATTAATATTTGAGATGTGACCGAGTCGTCCTCCTGTCAACCTGAAATTTGTTTAAAACTCAAATTTAGATTCTATCGTTATTAATCAGCTGTCAGAATGTCCACGTTGCGTTATCTATTGGTGTTAATAAATTAAAAAGCAAATGCAGCTTTGTCAGCGGTTACGCAACTCGAAATATGTTTTTGGATAATTCTTAATTATTAAAATATCAAGATGAAGAAGAAACGGTGTCACAATTACACCGTTTGTCCGCGTGAGAGCACAGTTTGTGTTTCTTGATTAATATTCAGTAAACTTTAAGATATTCTGCTGAAAATGTGAAAACATGACTTTGACTTTGTGAAATATAAATACATTTATTATTTTTCTAAAATAAATTTTAACCAACATATTCTTCCTATATGCCTTTAAAATCACGAGACACTATCTGGTACTATACAGTATTTACATTTCGACGAGACTTTCATCGTGGGAATTGTGTCTTTGCTTTGTCTCCATGGTCCAAACTTGCATCTTTAAAGGAATAGTTTGATATTTTGGTTAAATCTTCTCATGGTAGTACAGTGGCCCTGAGGTGCAAAACACAAACGCAACTCACGAAACATAAATTCAAATCAAAAATCCCAAACACAAATCGCAAAACGCAAATCACAAACGCAAAAACAGAAAACACAATATTTTAGTTTTTTCCTATTTGTGTATTGTGTTTGTTGTTTTGCGTTTGTGTTTTTTGTTTTGCGTTTGTGTTTCTTGATTTGCATTTGTGTTTCTTGATTTGTGTTTTTTGATTTGCGTTTGTGTTTTTTGATATGTATTTTTTGTTTTGTGTTTGTGTTTTGCGATTTGCGTTTGTGTTTTTTTGTTTTGCGTTTGTGTTTTTTTGTTTGGCGTTTGTGTTTTTTGTTTTGGGTTTGTGGTTTTTTTATTTGCGTTTTTTTGTTTTGTGTTTGTGTTTTTTTTGATTTGCGTTTGTGTTTTTTGATTCCTATTTGTGTTATTCGATTTGCGTTTGTGTTTTGCACCTCAGGGCCACCGTATGGTAGCGACGTGGTGGTGTCCATCTTCTTCTTAAATTCTCCTCCAGAAGGACAGTTTGTGATAAACTATTGATTTAACTTCCTCATCTCTATAACCATAGCCTCCCTAATGCTACAAAGCCAGTAAAGCTCTGCTTAATTTTATTCTGTCTTGAATAAATCGTGTAGTGTGACAAATTATATTAGCATTGGGTCTTAGGCTACTGTACGGCGTCTTTGTTGCTGAGCCAATTATGTCTTTGAAAAATCTATTTTATAATAGTTAAATAGTAAGGGGATTTCTCATTGTGGGGAGTAAAAATGGGTATTTAATCTCACTTTGAATAAAGACTGGAGGTGCAAAAATGCACGTAAAATAACATGTTTTTCTAATTGTAAAAGTACAAAATTAGCCCGAAAAATATTGTTTGTGTGCTGCAGAGAGTAAACGTGTGAGTCACACACACTTTTACATGTTGACTTTGTTTTCTCAGTTAAACAGTAATTAGTTAAACGTTCCTGCTCGGTGTGCCAGGCATATTTTTTGTTGTGTTTTGTTTTTTTGTTGTTGGAGTGGAGTTAAGTCAAACTGTCTGTGGCTGTGAAGTCGGTGAAAGTGCCTGTGTTTCCTGCTCACCCTCGTGCACACATGCCAGGGGAATGCCCCGAGAAGCCTGCCTGTGTAATTGGTGTACACAGAGTGTGCTAATGAGCTTCCTCCTCTGTCACGCACACCCGAACACCTGATAGATAATTACACCTCCCTCTCTCCCTCTGTTTCCTGCTCTGTCCCTCTTTCACTTCATCTCCGCAACCCCCCCCCCCCCCCCATCTGTCTCTCCCTCCACGCCACTGTCTCTCTTTCACTTCCTCTTTGTCTTTCACTCCATCCTTCTGCGACACGATCGTTCCCTCCCCCTGTCCCCCCCCCCCCTCTCTCTCTCTCTACATGTCTTCGGTGATAATTTCTTTATAGATTTAACCTGGAATAGAGGATGTCAGGAGACTGGGACAGTGAGGATGTCAGAGAGGTGGAAAATAATAATAATAATAATAGTTATAATAATAAAAAAAAAAACACACACAAGAAGGAGACGATAGCAGCAAGGGCACAGGGAGCTTGAAGGAGTGAGTGGAGATCAATGTTAGCCAGTGAGAGAGGCTGGCATCCAATAAGCCCCATACTTCATTCAGAATAACCAATAACTCAAATGACTGCAGGCTATCAATCTTTCTCCTGCTTCCGCGTCGACCGAAGAGGACAACAGTCTGCCAATGTTACCCCCGCAGTCTTCGAAGTAATAAAGACACTCTCCTCCATGTTTGTCCGGTGGTGTCCGTCCTATTTATTGGAAATGATTGAGTTCCTCGCTGACAAATGTCCTCAGTCTTTGTCTCCTCAGATTTGAACCGGCAGGTTTGACAGTAGTTTCAGAAGTAGAGAGGAGCCCCGCGAGCGTTCTGAGTTTCATTTCATCGTGATGTTTTTGTCCATGCGCCGTTCGGTTTGACGCCCGGTGCCTGTGTAGCATCTGCATTATTAGTATATATTATATGAAGTGTTTGTCATGAGGTGCAAAAGTCAATTTTTGCACCTTTTTTTTAAAATTTGCAATACAATGCAGTAGTTCGTGGGTGTTGTTTGTTTATTATTATAAATACTACACGAGATGAGATTAGATCTTTTGACATAATTTAAGTGTGGGATTAGCCATATTATGCATTTCATTATTAGCTTATGCATTATTTTATTGATTTAAGTGCCCTGCAGAAACAGATCCTAACATCTGTGTTTATAATCTCTTATATTTTGAGGGAAACAACATAATTGTCAGGGGGAAAAATATTGGCATAATATTTCAGCTGCCTGATTACTTATATTTAAATTTTTGTGACTATTCCACGTGCAGTCAGGATTATTCACGCCACATCTTCTTTTCACACAGTGTCCAGGACGGTTTCCTCGCCCTTAATTGAGAAATGTTCAGATTTTGGAGTGGTTACACTTGAAAATCTTCAACCAGAGATCGGTTTGTTTGCTTTGTAAGTGACTCATATTTCGTTTCTGCCCCGTTCTTATTTCTACCGATCACCCACCGGATCAATTCGCCTAATCATTTCAGCACCTGTGATAATTTCGGTCGCCGCGCGGGTTTACGTTGAGTAACGCGCGACGCGATCGATCCGATTTGTCGTGGAGGTCGGTCGTCATTAAATGCGACTTGAGAGGTGACCCTCCATCCAGTGACCCCCCCCCCCCCCCGGGGCTTCTGCCCTCAGACCAGTGGGAGTTTCACGTGGAAATAATGGATTTTTATTTCAATATGAGGAGGAGAAATTATATAGTTCATGACACGTATCAACGTGTGTGTGCTTTAAACTGACCCCCATGTACTTTGTGTGGTAAACTGCACACACACAGTCTCTGCATCCCTGCACTCCCGTTGTTTATCAGCAGGGTGCAGCACTGCTTTTCCCCACACAGTTGTGGAGGAGGGAGGGGAAGGTGGGGTGGGGGACAGAGAAACACAGAAATTGATTGCTGGAAAGGAGGATGGCAATAAATCAAGCAGGAAAGCAAATGTAGACAACGCTGTTCTTGTTTATGTCTAAACAGGCGGAATAGAATAAATGTGCTCTATTTTTCAGTCCGTTTGAAAGCAAATTTGATCGAATTTTGCACGCATTGCCAATCCGTCTGGTTAGAGGCTAATTTTCAGAAAAAAAAAAAAAAGGGAAAGATCCCCTTGAATTATAAGCTGTGCTTTCTCCAGACTTTACACTTCCATATAATTCAATTATGCTTCTTTAAACACTGTGAATTTTCGGGTGAAGTCGAATTCTCCGTCTCCGTTTAAAAAGCAATGGCGCGTCGTTTATAACCTGACTAATTAAACGTCTGGTCTCTCTTTTATAGATGGCTTTCGCCGACACTGGTGGGATATGATCTATCGTCTGATGATGATGCAAAATGCACCTAAAAACATCCTGTAACGTGGGTTGTTCCCCCGGGGGGAACAATGAAGACGTAGCGCGCAGTCACGTTTTTTCACATGTTTGTCTCAGTTACAGCCGAGACCCTTGACTTAAATTCTCCTCTCCTCTTCCCAACCTGTCCCTTTTCTTCTCCAGCCTCGGTATATCCTCTCGTACCTTTCATGAGTGCGGTGTGTCCGTATGGGCCGAGCTGTGGAGATGTGTGAAGGGTTCCTGCTTCTAATTGGGGCTAATAGGTTTGGCCATCTGCCTGGTCTTAGTCTGGCCGCTTCGGTTTGGCTCTCCTCTGGCCTCACTGACCAGTCGGCTGAAGGACACTCTTCCACTTGCCCACCTGGCCATGTACCAGCATGGAACAATAGTCTCCTCCACACAGTTCACATTTTCCCCAAGATTTTTAGTGCAAACATGAAGAGGTTTAAAGGGCCTTTATATAAGAAATATATGATACAAAGTCATAAAATCGCCCGCAGTTGTCATCAGAGATCAAAGAATCGTGATAAATACGTTGAGACGCTGCAGTCAGTGCCAGGAAAACGTGTGTGTTTATGTTTGGGGTTGGTGTTTTTGTCCGTCGCGCCACCTGCTGCCACACACTTTAACGCCCTGGTTGCCAGAACGCTTTCATTTGCAGCTCGGGGGTCGGAAACGACGAACGCTGCCAAATCTAAAATGCCTCACCACCCGTCTCAAAAAACGTCTCGAGCAAAGGCGAAGAAATGGAGCGTCTGTAGTAGAGATGTGTTAAAATATAGACGGATAATGTGCATTATTTTTCCAAGCCAAGGTTAGATAACACTCTCTCCCGTACACGTCGATGTCGGATATTTAAAAAGATTTTAAGGTTCATTATCGTGATCTTGTCATTGTCGCTCCACTGCTTTAAAATCCCACTTTTTGACAGCTTTAAAGGTCACATGTTATGCATAATCAACTTTTTAATCATTTAAATCCTTATATTTGGGACTCTGGAGTCCCCTATCAGTCGCCAAAGTGTGGAGAAAGATGACTCACTCGTGTTTTTGTGGTCCTCCTCAGTCTAAGTACAGGAGATAAAACATGCGATGATGATGCGCTAAATTCCTGGAATTGTTGTCTCGCGGAGCTCCGCTTTGTCCGTATAACATGCGAGAGTGCTGGAGAGGGCAACGGCGTCCGAAAACCTAGAAGTCCGCGAAAAAGTTCTATTCTTGGCTCCACAGTGCAGCACAGAGTTCTACACAAACTTCCAGCCTCAGAGGATTTATCTGTCCAGTGGATACATGTTATATATGACTGCAATGTGCCTGATAGAGCCTGCAAATGATCACTTTTCCAAATGCTAACTGCTGTTAGCTCCTAGTAGCCTCTGTGGCTGATGTCATTTCCTGTTCCTTAAGTTTCGTTTTACTTTTTTTTTTAAGGTGGACTGTTAAGGTGGACCTAAAGAGATACTACTAAACAGAGCGTTCTGAACAGGGCTGTTTTGGCAGGGTGATTGAACTGCTGTGGTGCTTCATCCTTATGGTATTTTGACCAAAACATGTCACAGACATGTTCATTAGGACACCAGGGAACTAGGTTAACTTGGAGAAATAGGGTATAATATGGGACCTTTATTGAACTCAAATAAACAGTGTGAAAATATTTATATTTTTGTGGTGGCCCTCATTCTAAAATGCCTCCTTCTAAAATGAATCTTTTCGGGAATGTTTGACCAGGAAGTCGGCATTGTTGGATTTCCTGAGTAATTTTTACGAATAAGAAATGTTCAAGGCCTTTAGAAAAGTCAGATTCTCACAAAACTTGAAAGTGAAAGTGAAGCGGGTCGACTTGTTGTTGAGTGCGGGAGATAGTGAGGTCAGGAAACCCGAGTCACGTCGGGGTTGCGAGTGCCCTTTCAGCTTAAATTCTCCGCTGGGTGGGTCTGATGTTGATAAGAAATTAAATTAAACAGATGCTGGGACAGTTTTTGTGGTGAAACACTGTCGGAAACTTTGTTAGCCACACTTTAGCATTGACTATTTTAAGGTCAAAGGTAGTTACTGTGCGGGTTTTAAATCAATCACCTTGAATTATTTATTCCAGAGAACGAAACACACACGTGTTTCAGTGAAGACCGTGTAGTTGCTGTGGGTTAAGTCCAGCCGAAAAACCCTCGGTGTCGTCTCTGTCGTGCGAGGGCGAACGCAAAAGGTGAAGCCCACTTTGTGTTTGCAGTGGCAGCAGGGTGGAGAGGGGGGTGAGGCAGATGGCACACACACACACACACACACATACAGGCTCTCTGCACTGAGGAGAATCACAGATAATTGGAGAGTGATGCTTAGCCGCAGCCCTGCCGATCGATGCCAATCCGGCTGCTCTAAGTCCAGGGGTTATGCTTTGCTTTTCTCTCCATACACCGCAATTAATCCAGTGTTTAGCCCCCACCCACCCAGTATGTGACGAGTGCGGGAGAATACCAATGACCCATTTAAGGCCTGCATTTCCCTTAATCTCACCCCCCCCACACACACACTCCGGTTGTCCTTAAAAATGCACTGATGCCGCGTTAGAGACGTGGACCCGAGGGCGGAGCCGTGCGTCCGACCTCGCGGGCAGCAGAGTGAAAATATTCAAAGGGAAATCAAACGCTGCCGTTTCTCTCTCGCCGGACTCTTATTCCATCACACGAAACAAAGGCCCACAGCAGCGTCTCCTGAGACGGAATGAAAGCAGCCTTAGGGTAGTGTTAACTGGCTGACTAAATGATAGATTTATATCCTAAATCCATTAGCAAAGCCA
>NC_139802.1:39941989-40164489 GCF_963457635.1 Microchirus variegatus
AGCACTGAGGAGGCCTGTGGTGGTGGTGGTGGTGGTGGTGGTGTAGTAGTGTGCTCCTGCGTCTGGCTGTCTTCTCTGGCTCATAAATAGCGTCTCTCTGAGGGCTGTGGTGAACACCTGTTAGCTCATCTGTCACAGGAGCTCCACTCGCATCCATCACCTCTCCCTCTGTACTCATTCCCTCAGCCAGCTGTTCCCATTACACACACACATAAGCACTGTCAGCTCTGGCACACACACACACAGACACACACACACCAGTCCAGGCCATGTTTACACATTTTACTCTTAAGTTACTTCACAAAACAAATCAAAAATCATCTGTCCTGTGGAACAACGCGGTCACCGTATTTATGACTTCAACTCTGGCGTTTTTATGTCTCAGAGGAAACCAAAATGGCGTCTGCGACTCTTCAGAAACGAGCCGACGGCTTCTTTCAGATGGTATTAACGTCATGGGAGGGGGGTAAAAGGGTTTAAGACAATTACAGTATTATGGTCTGTAAAAGACACAGGCGTGGTAGTGCAAGTCAACAATAATACTCCTACTTTGAGATGGCACGCGATTCAAATCTTAAGGGAAAACAAGGAAACGCAGACGCTATCTTAACTTAGTAAACATGAAATCCACACCTGCTTAAAAGCTTATTTTTCCAAACTAGTTCCCTGGTGTCCTAATGAACATGTCTGTGACATGCTTTGGTCAAAATACCATAAGGATGAAGCACCACAGCAGTTCAATCACCCTGCCAAAACAGCCCTGTTCAGAACGCTCTGTTTAGTAGTATCTCTTTAGGTCCACCTTAAAAAAAATCAAAAAAAACAAAAACTTAAGGTACAGGAAATGACATCAGCCACAGAGGCTACTGGGAGCTAACAGCAGTTAGCATTCGGAAAAGTGATCATTTGCAGGCTCTAGCAGGCACATTGCCGTCATATATAACATGTATCCACTGGACAGATAAATCCTCTGAGGCTGGAAGTTTGTGTAGAACTCTGTGCTGCACGTGGAGCCAAGAATAGAACCGATTCTGCGTCTATTACAACATGAATTCAGATTTTTCCTATAATAAGGTGTTAATATGTGCTTCATATTTACTAATAAAGGGCTATTATGCTACTTATATGTATGCTAGTAAGCACCGAGTTAAGGGTGAATATGTGTTCCTTAATATAAATCATCATAACTCGCATAATCTGAACTATCCCTTTAAAGTCACAGTGTGTAGCATATCTATATTATATGTACTATCCGTACAAACGGTAACAATGTTGTATGATCACCGTGTAATTTTTGTTTTATTATTTCCGTAGCCTTAGTATAAGCCTTTTATAATAACATAAAAACACAAGTTTAGAAAACCTGAAATCTCCGCTTTGATTTGAGTGTGCGCTGCATATTTAGAGGCAAATAATAAATCTTAACTGATAATAAGAAACTGTTTATTTAAATGTACAAACTCAAAATAACAGGGGGTTTCTTGCCACTCTTGTACCCATGCTGTGCTACTTTCCTTTCACAATTTCCTGCTTCTGCTGCAGACAAACCCACCACTCACTTCGCCCCCCAATTAGAAAACACTGCACCTTGTTCCGTGCGCTAATTATTGTTTAATTAATTATGAGCGTCGACAGCGGAAAAAAAGAGCAGCAAGCGGCGGGTAATTGTGCACAAACTGTGGGAAATTACGACGTTTGCCCCTTTTTTTTGGTGTGTGTTTTTAAACTTGGAACTTTTTTTTTGTTGTTTTTGTCGACACGCCATATTTTTCCAGGGTGGCAAAACAAACAGAATCAACTGCAACTCAATGGGATAAAGGGAATAGGCAAAATGAAGTATAGTTCAATTTGTCTTCAGAATAAAGGAGGCTCAGCTGTTACTTTGGGAGTTCATAAAAAACTAGTTAGCCTTTTATTTGCACATAAAAAAAAAAAAGCTGAATGGAAACAGCTAATCTGGAGAATTCTTGCCATATTATCAAAAAGCTTAAAAGCTTGGAGGACCACATGACCTGGACACAAGACAAACAATCATTCACACTTACATTCACACCAAAAACAATTTAAAGGAGTCATATTATACCAGGAAATGACATCAGCCAGAGAAAGGGCCGTACCTATGTTCCCCGGGTCCTATGTTCCCCGCTTTGTATGTGATCGGGGAACATTGAACCCATAGGTATGACCCCCACAGAAGCTACTGGGAGCTAACAGCAGTTAGCATTTGGAAAAGTGATCATTTGCAGGCTCTAGCAGGCACATTGCCGTCATATATAACCTGTATCCACTGGACAGATAAATCCTCTGAGGCAGGAAGTTTGTGTAGAACTCTGTGCTGCACTGTGGAGCCCAGAATAGAACTTTTGCTGTCTTGTATAACGTGTGTGGAAAAAAAGATGACTCGCTCATGTTTTTGTGGTCCTCCTCAGTCTAAGTACAGGAGATGAAACACGCTGATGTTGACTTCCGCGCTCACTGGGACGTCACAAGGAATTGTTGTCTCGCGTTGCTCCCGATTTGTCCGTAAAACACGTGCTGAGAGTGCTGGCGGGGGCAACGGTACCCGAAAACGGGAAAACCGCAAAGTCTGCGAAAAAAGTTCTATTCTTGGCTCCACAGCGCAGCACAGAGTTCTACACAAACTTCCAGCCTCAGAGGATTTATCTGTCCTGTGGATACACTTTGCCATAAGGATTTCAATGATTACAATTTTGATTTTTAGTGAAGAATAATTCTAGGCCATTTTTACTGCCCTCTAAAGGCCCTGGCATAGTTCCGCGCACAGCACGCACGAACCAAACACGCATCGTGTGCATGACGCGAATCGACACATTTTCCGCCCCCACCAGTAGGTGGAGTATCAATCCCCACTCACCAAGCAGAAAAAACTTTCTGACAACAGAAGAAGTAGTCGCTAAGGACTCCGGACCTTTCAGCCGCTGCTCGAACCAGATGCGTCCGAGGAAGCTGTAGCGTCATTCTCTTCTTCTTTGCTAGGAATGCGTCCTGGCGGCTTGTACCGCCACCCGATGGTGAAGTGGGATACTACAGGACTCTGGTGCGCGAGCGTACCGAGGGGTCCGCGATATGCGACGCGTGCGGCATGCGTGCAAAAGTATACCGCGGGATTGGTTTAGGTAAAGTAAATTAAACGGCTACAATTATTGCACTTTAAAGTCTTACATTTTATATCAATAATAATGAAGCACTAGCGACTCCCAAAACGTTATCCTCTGTCCACTGTCACTTCCTGATTTTCTCTACACATTTGCCAAATGATTCCTGACCGCAACCCCCCGTAAAACAGCCCTTGTAAATGGACGAATCTGCTTTTTCTCACATGCGTAAAAATCAAGAAATCACGTTTCTGTATGGATTGGGGTCGCCACACACACACACACACTCATGAATGTGTGTGTTACGTTGACCTAACTTGCTCGTCTGGAGTGTGGGAGAAGGAGATGTACAACATGTGAGATTAAATAAAAGTCTAAAATATCACACTTGTTTTTCCCCCAAGAAAGACACACTTTCTTTCCCAAAACAATTAGTGTGTGTGTGTGTGTGTGTGTGCACTGTAACCCCAGCAGACCCACGGGAAGTGTAATTGTGGTGATAATGCTTAAATTGATGCTTTACAACTATTCCTGTATTCTTCTGTATTGTAATTACATCTTCTTTTTTTTCCCCCCTCCCCACCTTCCACTGAAGTTTGTGTGTGTGGAAAGCTTCTCCGGAAGCGCGGACAGTAATGAACTCCATGTTTCCCCACTGAAATGTTCAATCAGCCCGTGATTACGGCAGATACGGATACATTCGGTCGTGCTGATTTGATTTTTCACTTTTCTCTTTTCCGTGTCGCCCACATTTATCAATGTGTGCGCGGCGGTCCGGAGACGACGCGGATAACGGACGTCGAAACACCGACGCTCCGAGTTCGCGCTTTGGCTCGCGGGGTTCAAGTACCCGAGGCATTAAATACGGTAGATATTATATCAGCCACTGAAACAAGACTATTAGGTATGTTCCGATCAAAAAGCCACGGCCTTCTGGGAAAAAAATAAAAATAAATGATCGCCATCACTGCAAACATCACACGTTAGTACAAATGTTTTGTTTCTCAAGTCTGCAGAGGCAACAAATTTACATTTGAATGTGACAGTTTGGCGTCTTCGTAAGAAAATAAAAGCCTTACCTGATATATTTATTATACGGCGAGGAAAGTTGAGAAGTTTCTTCTGCTGCACAATCAATCAAAAACAATCTTCAATGACAAAATAAAACCAAATAACTTAAGCTCAACACCATATATGTATATGTATGTATATATGTGTGTATATATATAAGTATATGTATGTATATATGTATATGTATGTATATGTGTATCTATATGTATACATGTATGTATATTTACATATATATGTGTATCTATATGTATATTGATATACATATATGTATATATGTCTATATGTCTGTATATGTGTATTAATATATATGTATATGTACATATATTTATATACATATATGTTTATATATATATGTATATTTGTATTAATATATATATATACATATATGTATGTATAAGTATATATATATGTTTATATATGTTTTCATATATATTTATATATATATGTATATATATGTTTATATATATATGTATATTAATATATATATGTATATTTGTATTAATATATATGTATGTATATATACATATATATTACAGAATTGTACAAAAACGATTTTATATTTTTCTCTCTGTTTAAATGACATCCTGCCATGTAATAAATCCATAATTCATCATGTTTCATTAGCAGGAAATGGTTCTAATCATCATCATCATCATCCTCATTTCTTCTAATGGGCCATAAAAATTGTCAAAAAAAACAAAAAAAAACACATCACACAAGCACATTAATATGCACATTTGCAGACGTGTGAATAAAGAAAGTCGTTTTATTTCAGAAAAATTCGTTTTATGAAGTTTGCACGAGGAGAATAAACTGCACCTGTTTTCGTGTTTATTTTTACGCATAAACGTGGTGATTTTTTGTCAGGCGACTTCTCGCAGAAATGCACAAAGGGTACGAGTAAATAATTCACAGTTCAAACAATAATCGGCATGTTACACCTTTAACGTTAAAGACTTATTTTTCTTCCTGGAATAATAGTTGAAGCTGCACTGTGTCATCAGGGCTTCATGGCCTGCTGTGTTGTTGTCACTCAGAGAGCAAAGAGTGAGTGTGTGTGTGTGTGTGGGGGGGGGGGGGGGGGTAACAAAAAAAACAACAACTAATCATTGCAAATTCTTTGAAAGGCTGTGCTTTTCATGACTGTTTACCTTCCACTTTCGTGTCCCCGAGGGTCGTCTTGCAGGTGCGTCCACCAACAAATGACTCCTCGCTTGCGTTTGTGCTGCAGTGAAAGCGTGCACAAAAGAAAGCATGGGCGCATTTATGGTCGGCCAGGAAGAGAGCGAGTGAGTGAGTGAGTGAGTGGGGAAGAAAAAAGAACCGCACCAACCTTTAATTAGCATTTGATTGCACTTTAAAAACCACTCAAGTGCATTAAAAAGTGATCCCACAGTCAAAATGGAGATTGGCTTCATTAATAGTGACTTGGAGGTAAAAGCTTGTGTGTGTGTGTGTGTGTGGATTCACACAGAGGTAAACACATTTTGCACCTTTTTTTCCCACCGCCGCCGCCGCCCGCACGCACGTGTGATTTATTTGTGATCCAAAAACGCAAGCCGGCCCCTGTTGACAGGTTAAAACGAGTTAATAAAAGTTAATAAGTTAAAAGGGGTGAGGGGAAGGTGAGTGCTGTTAAAGTGCTCCGCCGTCCCATTCGCCACCAATTTAGCCCCATAAAGGCCTCGCACTAAAACAGACTCCGACTGACATAGTGGCGTATTAGCCGCGCGCGCGCGCGCGTACGCACAAGACACATAAAGCACCAGTGATTCACGCGCGCACAAAAGCAGCTCGTAAAGTCTCTCCGCGACGCTCCTAATAATGAAGACCTGTATGCGACAATAAAGAGCGGAGTAGAGTACCGGGGGGGTGGGGGGGGGCCTCGCCTCCGCGTCCGCACCAGCATCCTTCCCTCTCAATGATGATAAAAGCCACCAGAGTGCCTCGTGCGTGTGTTTGTATGTTCTTGTTTTTGAATGAACGCGCTTGTTCATTCAAAGAATTTGCTCGCCATTTAGCAAGCGCGAATCTCGCCCCGAGTCGCACGTCTCTGCTGATGTAGTGGGGGGGGTCTGTCCTTTTTAAAAACACGCTATTCATTATGCTCCCCCAACGTCTAATTAAATTCTTAGAGCTGCGAATGTATTAGTGATTGTACAGAATATTACAAATCTGCAACTTTAGCTTGATTAATATTTAATCAAGTGGTCAAACTGGCGGAAAAAAAATGAAAAAATAAGAAACTGGTCCGCCAGCATCAGTATTTGTCCTGGCAGATGATTTAAAAACGAAC
This sequence comes from Microchirus variegatus, assembly GCF_963457635.1. Classification (NCBI taxonomy): domain Eukaryota; kingdom Metazoa; phylum Chordata; class Actinopteri; order Pleuronectiformes; family Soleidae; genus Microchirus; species Microchirus variegatus. The sequence continues at coordinate 39,948,473 of NC_139802.1, forward strand.
TAGAAAAGCCAGACCCCCGCCAGGGCAGCTCAGTGCCTACAAAATGCTGGGTCTGACAGCGAGTGTTGTAACCAGTGATGGCGTCTACGGATCACGCCCGAAATGTAATCACATGTTCCTGGTACCATTGCGGACATTTCCGGAAAATTTCATCCAAATCCGTCCGTGACTTTTCGAGTTATGTTGCTAACAGACAGACAAACAAACCTCCTTGGCGCTTGGTATGGTTTTCCGTTCCTTTAGTTCCTTCTCAATGTGGGCGGAGTCATCGCAGCGCGGCTGCATGAAACTGCCGTAAGAAACTTTGGTATGTAGCGTTATTTCTCTGACCGTGACGTTACTCATCCAGACTTCATCCAGGAAGCTGGATGCACGGAGCTTTGATCGTTGTTCATGGAGAATGCAGGCTAAAAGTGTAGTTGTGATACGCTTTACTCACGCTGTGTGCTTCTTCCGTGGCCAAGTTGATAATTCAATGATATCGAATTAAAGAAACTAAGATAAAACACAGATTGTTAGCTGTGTTTTGAGACGAAAAATGCACATTTGTGGTTCGTCTTCAGACCGAAAGCCGTCCTCGGACACTCAAATCGAATAATCGATTATCAAATTAGTTGACGATTAATTTAGTAGTCGATTAATAATCGATTAATCGAGTCATCGCTTCAGCCCGAGTCCACATTATCAGCTCACAAATGTGTGCTTTTGTCTCTGACTGAGGATGTTTTCGGTGCCAAAGTTGAGTTCCGTCGTCTAAATTAATCTTTGTTTTGTTCAAGATTGGATATTTTAGACTGGGGGGGGGGGGGGTGGGGGGGAATCTAACGATTTAATTGTTTGTCTTTTTTTAAACCAAAACAAAAAAAAAGTCAAACGTGTTGCTTCTCTTTGTCTGAAACGGTAAGAAAGTAAATTAATTTCAACTGCGGAGCAGTGAAACGTGTAGTGGGCCCTGCACTGTGCACGGTGATGTTTTATAGACCTAAAGTCGACACGCGCACAGCAGTTTAGCTCCTAATGAAAATAAGGGTTAGTTAAAAGTAAGGGTTTGAACGCTTAATCGTTTTCAAATTGAAATCGCAAATTGAAAACAACGCAACGGGCAAATTGCGAAAGGATGCAATTTTTGATTGTTCTATTTTTTGATTGTTTTGTGTACAGTGCAAACGTGTTAGAAACAATCATGGTCCTCATTTCGTTGTTGAAATATCTTTGACCGTATCTCATGTCCTAATGCGCCTACATAGAACCATATAAGGTTCTTCGGCTTGTCCTCATAGGAGAACCCTTCTTGGCTCCAGGTAGAACCTTTTTTATAAAGGTTCCACCTGGAACCATTTTAAAACCCATTATTCAGGAAAGGGGTTTTAAAGGGTTCTCTGGATCAAAATGGTTCTTACTGGAACCATTAGTGTTACCAAGAACCCTTGAAAACCCTTTCTTTGGGAAAGGGTTTTTCAGAAGCAATTGGTTCCAGGTAGAACCTCAGCCCTTGTAGAAGGACCCTTTTAGAACCCTTATGTCTAAGAGTTTATTAAAGATACATACTGTAAACAATTCTTAAAGTAGTTAAAGTTCCATTAAGGAGACTGTATCGCCCCCTGTGGACCTCTGAGTAATTACCACAAGTTCCTTGTATAGTATTTTTGGTAAGTTACTCATCCAGACTTCATCCAGGAATCCTCTCCTGAAACTTTGCTGTGCTTTTTGTCGTCTGACTTTACTCGCGCTGTGTGCTTCTTCTGTGGGCAAACTGATTATTCAACAATAACACTGGGTTACAACAAACAAACAAAAAAAAGTAAGTTGTCTATATATTTTCAACTGAATTAGGACCATTTTGCACCGCTGAATCCAAAAAATTACATCCATTTTTCCTCAATCAGGTCGGGTTTTTATGCTAATTTGATTTAGAAAAATCAGATTTTCTGACCAAATTGGTCTGAATTTGATTTTAGTTAATATTTCTCATCCAAAAAAGGTTTTACTTTCATATATATATATATTTTTATACTTCAGGCTTATTTTTGCAAGATCCTCTAGTCGAAGCCATTTCATTCACTTGTAATATATATATATAAAAAACTATTAATCATAAGTTGGCACGTGCAAAATCTTCAGAATTTGTTTATTGCAAGAAACATAAAATCATTTTTGCATCATATGACGTGAAAACACCCGTACATGTAAACAAAAACTTAATATAAAAACACTAAATATATGTAGCTTTGTTCAGAAAGTTGATCTGATTGAGCAAAACCAATGCGATTTTTGGATTCAGTACATCAAAATGATCCTAAATCAGCTAAAAAAAAAAACCTTAAACATTAAATTTGGCATTGACCAGTGTAATGAATGACCACAAGCCGTCCTCGGACAGTGAATGGCGGTGATGGTGAGACTTATGTCTCCGTTTTTCCGCCTCCAGACTTCACGATGTTACCATCTTTGCCTCTTTTCTCTGCAGCACCGTGCCATACCGCGCCGCGCTCTCATCTGAATGCTAATATGCTATTTAAAAATCCTCCCTTTTTTTTTTTTTTTTTTTGCTGTGGACTAACTCTTTGGAAACCACAGATGTATTGAACGTCAAACCCGGCCTCTCTCTCTCTCTTTCTCCCGCAGCACTGAAGGCCGCTTAATTAACCCCCGGGCCGGACGGCGGGGGGGACGGGCGGGTGGTGCAGGCGGGCGGGGAGGACAGGTTTCCTGGCAGCGCACGGCCACAGGCGGACGACCGTGCTCTCAGATTTAAATGCGCATCTCATTTCCACGGTGCTGAGCAGGCACAGGCACATGCAGGCAGCCCCTCTTTAGCGTGGAAGGGGAGTGGGAGAGAGGGAACAACCTCCAATTCTCCCAAATCCAGCATCTAATCCCCTCGAGATGGCCATTGAAGGGGCGGATCCCGGGGTCGGGCCTATAGGCCACTTTTGGGGAGTTAAATGCTTTTGGAAAGATCCTTTTGTTTGCGCCACGCACACGGCGGGCGATCCTCCGCGGGTCGGCTTAAATAGAAAGTGACTGGCCTTTAATTGGAGTGCTCTGTGAGCGGTTGTCATATGGAAAATATTTGAATAGAGATCGCGCGGCAGCACTTCACCCCAAAATCCACCGGCACGAGGTGGGTTTTTTTTTTCGTGAGGGTGGGGGGGGTTTTTGAGGGCAGCGCTGAAACTCAGGGATTAGATAAATGGACTCAATCAGCCAATTAACACTTTAACCGGCTCAGGGAACATGCTGGTTAACATTTGAAAGGGATCTGGAGGCCTGGCCCACTTATACGGCCACCTTTGTCACGCCTGTTAATAACAGATGTGTCATAATACTGGGGGATTACATGAGAGGAGGTGGTTAATCTTGTTAGGTTAAGATTACAACTGTGATCTGGGTGTGATGCGGCGGCTTCACGGAGAGAGAGAAGGGAGTGTTTGGACGAGTGTCGCCTGTCAGATGCAATAGAGAGTTTTGAAAGTGTTTACATCCCATATTTTCATCATAGATGAGGTTTTTGATTTCTTTTTAAAGATTCAGTGTGTAATTTTTAAGATTTCTTTTTATGGCAGAAATTTAATATACTAACCATACATGTGTTTGTATAAGTGTATAATCGCTTTAAAGGTCCCATATTATGCAAAATCAACTTTTTAATCATTTAAATCCTTATATTTGGGACTCTGGAGGTAAGTACAGGTGATAAAAACGCGCAATGTTGACTTTCGCGCTCATTGGGACGTCACAATTCCTGGAATTGTTGTCTCGCAGAGCTCCGCTTTTTCTGTAAGACACACAAGAGTGCAAGCGAGGGCAAAGGTATCCGAAAAACCAGAAGTCCGCGGAAAAGTTATATTCTTGGCTCCACAGTGCAGCACAGAGTTCTACACAAACTTCCAGCCTCAGAGGATTTATCTGTCCAGTGGATACATGTTATAGATGACGGCAATGTGCCTGCTAGAGCCTGCAAATGATCACTTTTCCAAATGCTAACTTCTGTTAGCTCCCAGTAGCCTCTGTGGCTAATATCATTTCCTGTCCCTTAAGTTTCGTTTAACTTTTTTTTTTTAAGGTGGACATTTAAGGTGGACCTAAAGAGATACTACTAAACGGAGCGTTCTGAACAGGGCTGTTTTGGCAGAGTGATTGAACTGCTGTGCTGCTTCATCCTTTAAGATAAAACTCAAACTTTGGTTTTTGTCGCCTTAGAATAAACATTTCATTGTATTTCAGACAAGGGGCCTTGCTGCGCGGAGGCAGCCATCTTGTGCCGCCATGTTCCTACGGTAGCCCCAAATGGACAAAACCAGGCAGAGCGTGCATTTTGTGCTTTTAAACAGACACATATTAAGTCAATTAACACTTTAATTGGCTTAGGGAAGAAGGTGGTTTCCCACTTGTTAATAACAGATACGTTATAATTCTGCGGGATTACATGAGAGGAGGTGATTAATCTTGTTAGGTTAAGATTACAACTGTGATCTGGGCGTGGTGGTGCCGATTCTTTTTTATTATTATTTGAAGTTCATGAAGAGAGAGAGAGAGACTGAGCCGAGTGTGCCGCCGGATGAGTGTCACTCGTTCCATTTAGCTTCATTTCTCAGTGAGGATGATTTCACATCAGTGTCGCGCGCTGACAAGGTTACACGCTGCATTTGTTTGAGTTTGGCACCTGTAATCACGGCGCTTCCCATCGTGTGATTTATGTCCCTCCGTCCAAACACGGGCCCATGATTACGGGGCCTTACGTGGACGTTTGTGTGTGTGTGTGTGTGTGTGTGTGTGTGAGAACAGGGGGAGTAAATGGGCGTTTTATTTATCACCGGTGCCACAGCCCCCCTGGAGCGGAAGAGCGCCCTCCCAAATTGAAATATAGCGGAGTTTACTCTCCTGATTAGGGCTCTGTGCGCCGTGCTCAGCCCAAGGCTATCATCAAAGTGAGAGCAGCAGCGGCGGCGGCGGCAGCGCTGACACCTAATTGCGTGTGGATTAATGTGGCCTGGCCTGACGGCGCGTGCAGCTCGGCTCGGGCAACATTTTCGGGGCAGACCGCGATGCACATTAGCTCTTCAGGAAAAAAAGACAATGATTCTGGCACTGAATTTATGAGCTCTTAAAGGAAAACGGCGCAATAATTACGCGTGTGATTTATTCGCACGGACATCGCGCCGTATCGCGGGAATAACACTGGCGTAGGTGGGAACAGATGGTTTGCTCACTTTTTTTTTTATGTCAACCATCAGGATTATATAAGACACAGAGAACATGCTTCCTGTGACGGTAACAACACTGAGCTTTTATGGTGTTCACTGTTAGAAATAAGGGTTCCAAAAGGGTCCTTCTGCAAGGGCTGAAGGTTCTACCTGGAACCATTTGCTTCTGAAAAACCCTTTTCCCGAAGAAAGTTTTTTTTTTTCAAGGGTTCTTGGTAACACTAATGGTTCCAGTAAGAACCATTTTGATCCAGAGAACCCTTTAAAACCCCTTTCCTGAATAAAGGGGTTTTAAAAGGGTTCTTGTTGGAACCCTCCCAAAGGGTTCCAGGTGGAACCTTTATAAAAAGGATCTACCTGGAGCCAAAAAGGGTTCTCCTATGAAGGGTTTGTAATGGTAAAATTCAATTTCTCTGTCTCAGAGCTACATTTGCCCATCACCGATACCTACCCAGTACAGAATACCAGGTCCTTTGTGTATAGTGTATTGTATATTGTGTATTGTGTCTAGTACTGCACCTTCCTGCTGCACCCACAGGGAGCCAGCTGAGCTCCTCGATACCCACAATAGACAAAAAGTTGAGAAAGCTCCGTCTGAAAAGTTATAGACTTTGTCTATTGGAGGAATGCGAAGGGGGAGCTGCTCAGGCATAAATGTGGACTGTTCCCTTTGCCCGGGGTCTTTCTCCAGCAAGGATCACTCCTGTGAAGATTGACCTTTACCAGTAAGAACCATTTTGATCCGGAGAACCCTTTAAAACCACTTCCCTGAATAAAGGGTTTTAAAAGGGTTCTTGGTGGAACCCTCCAAAAGGGAGCCAAAAAGGCTTATCCTATGAAGACAAGCCGAAAGAACCTGATATGGTTCTACTTGGCACTTTTATTTCTAAGAGTGTAGGTGGTAGTTAAAAGGTAAATTCAATGGAATGCAAGTTGCCTCTCTGGTGCAAATCAAAACACGGGACACTGGATAAAGCGGTTGCAGGATCCAGATCCAGTTTCGAGGGGATGAGTCCAGGACGGAAACGAGGACTCCGTCATCCCCCGTAAGTCTCTGACCACAGCAGCCTTCTCCACACTGAAGTGATTCTCTGTGGCATTTCTTTTTTTTCGTGCAGAAAAATATGAGCGACAAACCTGAGAGGAGATAAATAAATCAGACAAGATTTAATGACTTTAATGACTGCAAAGTGACAAACGGTGAAATGTAAGGAGATCAACTCACGATTACAAGCCTTCACTCGCACATTCGTACGTCTCACGAGCTGAATCAAAACGTTACTTTCATTATTGCTATATTGTTTTATTAAAGTGAATCAACTCAAGAGTTTAACGCCCGGATAATGTAATATACAGTAAATGTGATCAGCGTTCGACCAGAGCCTCAGGTGATGTCTTTAAATTCAATTGAAATGTTATGAAACACAGTTCATGCACATTCTCTTTATCATCGTACTCAATGAAGAAAAGTATTAATCCCACAATACCTATATAACACTGTTATTTCTGTCATATAGCATTAGGTAATAATGTAAAATAAGTGTGAGTTATTTTAGTCTTTTGTATTGTATTCGGAAAAAAACAACAACCTGAATATCATGTATAAGATGAAGAATATGTTTTAAAACGTAATAACTTAATTTTATTGCAACTTTATTCAAAGTAAGATCAATTCACTATTGGAAAAGAGCCAAAAATAACAATGAATAAAATACACATAAATAATAAATCAAACTTTTTGGAGCACTTTCCCTGTAGCCAAACAAATCTATAAATCCAAAATGTAAAGTTGTGTTACGAAGAAAGTCTCTCCAGCAGCTGAAGAATCTCAAAGAAACCTGAAAGACTTATATCGTGTGTGTGTGTGTGTGTGCGTGAGGCAGCGTCCGGTTGTTTTTTTTCCGGCCCTGGAGGTGCTCACCTGAGCGTTACCGTACAAACCCTCCATAAAGCAGCAGCAGCGGGCGGGCGGGCGGGCGGTTTGTGACCTTTCCCATAATTCATCACACAGCGCGGTGACAGAGGGGCCCTTCACAGGCCGATAATTTGATTACGACAACATCTGTAACATCAATAATGTCCGATGAGATTGTTTTGCGCATCCAAACATGCAGAAGGCCGTAAAGGATCGTTGTTGTTGTAGTGCGGGGATGAGGAGGAGAGGGGGGGGGGGGGGGGGGGGGGGTGTGTGGTGTCATGACATTTAACTGTGAGCAGTCAGTGTGGCATCAACTGATGATGATGATGATGGTGATGATGGTGGTGGTGGGGATTTATTTGAGTGTTAAAATGTTTTTGAATCACCTTTATGTACACAAGTGCACAATGACGCGCATGCATGACACCACCTCGTGAATTAAGGTGTTTTATTTATAGGTATAGGACATGGTGGTTTGGTCACATTATTACAGCGAAAATATCTTATAATATTAAAATGACGCAGACTAAAATGCTTCACTCTGGGGGGAAAATACGATTTGTCTGCGCTTTTTTACAAAGGGTTAACAAAAATCTAATCTAATTTATTGACATAGCCCACAATTACAAAACACTGTTTGTCTCACGGGGCTTTCACAGGGTTGGTAACATCCTCTGTCCTTAGACCCTCGACCAGGGTAAGGAAAAAACTACCAGGGAGAAAAAAAAACCTTTATAACAGGGAAAAAGAAAGAGGTGGAAACCTTAGGGAGAACCACAGGTGAGGGATCCAGATCTAGAGGGATCTAGAAAAGCACTCGGAGAGCGTGGACCTCCGCCAAGGCAGCTCAGTGCCTACTAAATACATCCTGCCAACCCTGCGCAGCGTCTGCAGATAACACCCAAAATTTAATCACTTGTTCCTGGTCCCATTGCGGACAATTCCTGAAAATTTCATGCAAATCCATCCTTGACTTTTCAAGTTATGTTGCTAACAGACAGACAGACAGACGGACAAGCAAACTCCATACACATATTACGAAAAATAGAGAGTAAAAAGTCTAAAAATGCAACTCCCGTGAATTAAAAATATAGAATATCAACATCTATTCATGGGAACCAAAAGAGAACATTCTGCATACGTTGTATGCAACTTTTGGAAAAGTTATTTTAGAAGTAACGTTCTAGGAAGCAAAAGAGAACGTTCTCTCAAGGCTGTATCAAAGGTAACGTTCTGCGAACCGAATGTTCTAACGTTAGGAGGACTTTCCATATCAATCACATGAGAACAGAGTTATATTTGGGCTGACAAAATATAGGTCCTAAGCGAGTTTGTCTGTGGTTTGCATGGTGACTAATACCAATAATGAAGGTCCCATATAGTTTCATTAAAATGGGTTTTCCATGTGGGCAAACATGGGCGGTGCAACCATACACTCTTAGAAATAAAAGTGCTAAGTAGAACCATATAAGGTTCTTCGGCTTGTCCTCATAGGAGAATCCTTTTTGGCTCCAAGTAGAACCTTTTTATAAAGGTTACTCCAAGAACTTTTTTGGAGGGTTCCACCAAGAAACCCTTTATTCAGGAAAGTGGTTTTAAAGGTTTCTCTGGATCAAGATGGTTCTTACTGGAACCTGAAAGCCCTTTCTTCAGGAAAGGGAAATGGTTCCAAGGTAGAACCTCAGCCCTTGTAGAAGAACCCTTTTGGAACCCTTATTTATAAGAGTGTGGACTAGGACCCATACCGTGTATAAACCTTATGGGACTCACATGTTTAATTTGACACATCCACCTCGTATATGAGTCGGCCATTACTCACAGATCAGTTTCCTGCAGAAGTGTGTGTGTGAGTGTGTGATGTAACACAGAAATAGTGCTTGAACAAGAGAGAGAGAGAGAGAGAGAGAGAGAGGTTGTGGGATATAAATGTTTTGCCTAACCAGAGGAAACACTGTACCCGCTAACCGATCGTCGAATCCATTAAGCTAATTTATTAAATGCAATTTGCCGTGTGTCATTGAGCTGAGTAATGCTGCAGCGGGAGAGTTGGAAACGGGGGCGACGGAAGGGGCCATCGGGGCGGGACAGTGGGGACGAGCGAGGCCCTGACACGTGGAATTAGAGCGGGAATTAAGAGACTCACTGAAGAGGAGGTTTCCGGGATTAGGATAGGACGGAGACGGACGGACTGACGGACGGACAGGCCTCTGAGCTCAGGCCCTCCTCGGTGGATTTCTTCATTTTTTTTCCCTGCAGTGTGCTTCGATTATCGAGTTTTCCACGTGCAAAGCAAAGCCCTCCTTCTATGTTTAGCGAGCTCATCCAACGGGGGGCTGGTGATTCGCAGGCTTTGGCGTCGCGAGCGTGCATGATTAGCGCTTTTCTCGGAGGGAAGCTAATGCGCCCGAGCTTGTTTTCCCCACGCGTGCACGCCGCCCATTAAATCATCTTCCAGTGTGTTTTGCAATCCTCTTTGTTCTGCTCTGCAGGTTCCTTCACTCTTGCAGGTGCCCCCCCACTGTCATCAACCAGACCCCCCCCCCCCCACCACACACACACACACACACCCATCCTCTATTCGCTCCGTCTTTAATTCTCCTTTCAAGAAGCTGTTGTTTGTCACCATGTCACAAACATTGCACTCTTACAAGATTGATGCTTCACCATTTTGACCATTATTGTTCATTGGTAACGAATGGCACCAAAAAAAAAAGAAAGAAAATGCCTCCCACTCTCTGTGTCACACACACACACACACACACACACACACACTGAAAATAAGAGAAAAGAATCTCATGCACCATGGTTATTAGCTCGGGCAATTTATTTAGTGTGTGTCAGACAGCAAGAAGACCAGAGAGAGAGAGAAAAAAAAAAGGAGAATATATAGGCTTTCTTTTCCATTACCAAACATTACAACCTTATTTCCATCACTGCACTGTTAAGTAATTTGCAGAGGTTAAAAAAAAAAAAAAAAAAAAAAAAAAAAGCCAACAGAGTCTCGCTGCATTCTGGGTGCGTGTGTTTAAAGCCATTACTTTGCCTTTTAATCAAACGCCGCGCTGGTGTCAAAACGCACTATTTTCTTCATGCATCTCTCCCTTCTGCCTGGTTCCAGTTCACCGGGTGACCTTGAGAATGTTTGCTCTCCTGAACGCCTCCCTCTCCCTCTCCCTCTCCCTCTCCCTCTCCCTCTCCCTCTCCCTCTCCCTCTCCCTCTCCCTCTCCATCCACTCGTACCCACAGATGGAGGCGGCACCAGTACCAGACCCTGCTGCACCTCACCTCACCCCCCCCCCCCCCACACACACACACACAATGGTTCAGCCTCAGGGAAGCAGAAAAAAAACACCCAGAAAATATATATATATTTTTTTTATTTTTTATTAAACAGTTAATTTGTGTACTTTATTGACTATTTGTGTTGCTCTTGTATTTCAGTGTATTATTATTCCCTAAAAAACTTCGCTTAATTGCACATATTTCCTTATTGTCCAATCAATTATAATTAACAAAAGGAATTATTACAATTATTAATATTCTTGAGACTCTTATAGGCTTTCATACATACATACATGAAGTGCTCCAATTTTTTTATCTATCTATCTATGTATCTAAATATATACATATACATATATATGTATATATATATATACGTATATAAATATATATATGTACGTATATATTCACTCTTAGAAATAAAAGTGCTAAGTAGAACCGTATAAGGTTCTTCGGCTTGTCCTCACAGGGAGAACCCTTTTTGGCTCCAGGTGGAACCTTTATAAAAAGGTTCCACCTGGAACCCTTTTGGAGGGTTCCACCAAGAACCCTTTTAAAACCTTTTATTCAGGAAAGGGGTTTTAAAGGGTTCTCTAGATCAAAAGTTCTTACTGGAACCCTCTTACCAAGAACCCTTGAAAAACCATTTATTCAGGAAAGGGGTTTTAAAGGGTTCTCTGGATCCAAAATGGTTCTTACTGGAACCATTAGTGTTACAAAAAACCCTTGAAAAAACTTTCTTCGGGAAACAAAGGGTTTTTCAGAAGCAAATGGTTCCAGGTAGAACCTCAGCCCTTGTAGAAGGACCCTTTTGGAACCCTTATTTCTAAGAGTGTATGCAAATATAAAAGAAGACGCACTCAAGCAACCAAAACAACAACAAGAATGAACATATTTTTTTTTCACATTGAACCACAGGCAAATACAATCTTAAGAATCTGCCTCTACTTTTACCGCCAGTTTATGATTTCAACTGGACTAACCGGCCATTTCCATGAGATAATTTGCTTAATAAATGAAGAACAACTTTTACTCGTAGGCTGTAAATAAAAATCTGCATGTTTAGTTTAAATGGCACCCCCCCCCCCCAACAAAGACCAAAAGTCTCCTGAAACACCCCTGGCTGCAAATGACCTCCCTATGTGGACGTCATCAAGTAATGATTCTTTTTATGGTGCAGATACAACCTCAGGGAGGAGAGGAAGCAAGGAAAGGAAGGAAAGGTTAGGAAAGGAAGGAAAGGAAGGAAAGATAAGCATTTAAAAAAACAAATCATATCCATGCAGTGGAGCGGCGTTTGTGTAAATGCTGATTGAATTAATATTAGTGCGTAATTGCAGCGCTGTCGCGGCGTCGCGCGGGCTCAGCTAATACAGACTATAGCTCCAATTACACTGCTGATCAATTGGTTTAACCTGCAGGTGCAAAAGTGTGTGTGTGTGTGTGTGTGTGTGTGTGTGTGTGTGTGTGTGTGTGTGTGTGTGTGTGTGTGTGTGTGTGTGTGTGTGTGTGGACACCACGTGATGTAAACATACCTGAGAGACAGAGACAGAGAGAAAACGTGTGTGTGGATGTAACAACATTGGGTCGTATGATTTATCGTGATGGGAACGCAGCTCGGTTTTTCTTTTTTCTTTCTTTTTTTTTTCTTTTTTCTTTCTTTCCTCTCGTCGGTGCCCGGCCTGTCCTAACACATTTCGCTGCAGCCATCAGCCATGATTAAACACCTGCTGTTGCAGGGGAGGGGGCGAGGAACAAAGCGCACTAATCCAATATGTATTTCTGACATCTTAAATATCACCCAATCCCCTGACATCACGGGGCCCCAGCCTTTTTTTCCACGGGATGGAATTCTAAAACATATTTTTCTAATTTATGGACGGACTATAAATCAAAATTAAGCCGGGCGGACAACGAAATATACATCAGCGCCGGTGAGGAGGAGGAGGAGGAGGGGGAAAAAAACAGAAAGTGACGATGAAGCAGCCACATGCTAACACACACACGATTGCATGTTTTCCCGCAAGTTTCGTCGACGTTGTTTTTTTATTTCAGCGCCTTTTGTGCGTTTGAAAGCCCTCAAATGTTCATTTAGCTCAACAAATCGAATCAGAGCTATAGTGATAAGTCGTTCATCGGCGCCTTTTAAGCGCTGCTCTCAGTCGATTAGACGCAATCTAAAAGCCAAACTGGACGGGGACCTGTGGGGCCTCTGCTACTTTGATTGCTCTGTGCTTTTACTCCTCTTTCTCTGGAGCTTATAAACATAAAGCACCACAGGGGGAGGCTATACCAACTGATGCTGTACGGGGTGGAGGAGGAAGATACCACCATGCCATTAAATGACGGACGTCATTGGCACAAATGAACTAATTATCCTGCATTTATTATTTTATTTTAAAGGAACTTGTCTTGAAGTTTACCCTGAATGAACCCAATTAAAAACTTTGCAAGTTAATGGTCTTCTAATTTACATTGCTGAGTATATATAAAAAATAGTATATAGTATAAAAAATATGAAATTACACTGAAAAAAGATCATTCGATTGGTGACATAAAGATTGATTAAGTTCTTTTTAAATATAATGTTAATAAACACAATTCCGTAACTTGCTTCATAAAGTTTTTCCACCCGTTTTTCAGTGAAACGTTGTTTGCGTTTCATTTATTGTTATCATCTTCTACACTCTTAGAAATAAAAGTGCTATGGAGAACCATATAAGGTTCTTCGGCTTGTCCTCACAAGAGAACCCTTTTTGGCTCCAGGTAGAAGCTTTTTACGCCTGGAACCCCTTTGGAGGGTTCCACCAAGAACCCCTTTTTTATAACCCTTTATTCAGGAAAGGGGTTTTAAAGGATTCTCTGGATCAAAATGGTTCTTACTGGAACCATTAGTGTTACCAAGAACCGTTGACAAACCCTTTCTTTCGGGGAAAGGGTTTTTCAGAAGCAAATGGTTCCAGGTAGAACCTCATCCGTTGTAGAAGGACCCGTTTGGAACCCTTATTTCTAAGAGTGTAGTCTATCTATCTATCTATCTATCTATCTATCTATCTATCTATCTATCTATCTATCTATCTATCTATCTATCTATCTATCTATCTATCTATCTATCTATCTATCTATCTATCTATCTATCTATCTATCTATCTATCTATCTATCTATCTATCTATCTATCTATCTTACACTCTTAGAAATAAGGGTTCCAAAAGGGGACCTTCTACAAGGGCTGAGGTTCTACCTGGAACCATTTGCTTCTGAAAAACCAAGGGTTTATCAAGGGTTCTTGGTAACACTAATGGTTCCACAAAGAACCATTTTGATCCAGAGAACCCTTTAAAGGCCCTTTCCTGAATAAAGGGTTTTAAAAGGGTTCTTGGTGGAACCCTGCAAAAGGGTTCCAGGTAGTTCTACCTGGAGCCTAAAAAGGTTCTCTTATGAGGACAAGCCGAAGAACCTTATATGGTTCCACTTAGCACTTTTTTTTCCTAACAGTGTATGTATGATATCATGATGTGATATATACACATACACAGATTACACTATTGAATTGTATTTCTTAATGTTTTAATGTGTAACCGTTGCTGCTGCGTGTTGTATTTGTACTCAATCTCTTGTTGTGTAACTGTGATTTGAGACAGGAAACACAACGTCCAATAATTCGGTATTGGGAGTTTTATGGATGATGTTGGACCACTTTGGTAACAATCGAACAAAAAAAAACTGAGTTTGCTTCCGAGGAGACGTTCAGTGACAGACGCGGACGCCATGATGAGCAAAAAAACCAAAAACAAACAAACACTTATTTGTCAGGAAAATGATCGTGTTTCCTGGACTCTAACAAAACAAGTCGCCGCATCGAGTTTCACTCTTCTCCTTCGAATTAATTCCCGCTCGTTTTCCCTCCACGACAAATACGATTGCGGGGAGCGTTGAGAAGAAGAAGAAGAAAACACATCCCCAGCTGTGCTTTTATTGGCCGACGCTGTCCTTGTGTGTTAAAGCCAGTGAAAGACTGTTTAAAAAAGTCTCAATTTTATCTGATTACGTTGACGCCACTTGGAGAAAATGTCCCTCTCAGTCAGCGTTTCGAGTCCTTAGCTTCAGGCCACTTTAACTGTGGCTACTTAACACTCCACCAAAAAAGCAGATTATTTAACTGCGGCGAGGGAACATAATCCACCTTAATACCGCTCCTTATCCGCCGCGCTAATGCCTGAATAACACTCACAAACGCGTTACCAAAACATGCCCGACAGAGTCGTTTTAGATGCAAATTGGCCAATACGTCCTCGGTGCGCTGTCCGCGCGGCGAAAAAGTGAACGCTGCATTGATTCCCCCCCCCCCCCGCGCACACGTGCTTTCTCTTAAACCGACGGCAGCCAGTGTTTTCACCTGATTTAAATGGTGCCGATTAAAGGAACTCGCTTATTTACATAAATACCAATAAGAAGACATTATGACAATTAGCCGCCCTATTGGGCGCAAACTTTATATGCTCGAAAATATACTTTATTTTCATTAGGAGGCATGAAATTCAGTCATTAGTGCATTAATTAAGGCTACTATAAACAATTATGTGGGTTAGGGCGTTTTTTTCAGTTATCCTGTAATGGGTCATTGTTGTGATAAAATCAACACTGCACTGGGACTAATTTCTACACAATGACATTTAGGCATTAGGAGTACGGCGGGGTGTGAATTCCTACGGTGAGAAAATGAACAAATAGAATAATGTTTGGTCTGATGTGTATGTGTGTGTGTGTGTGTGGGGGGGGGAGAAATGGCATCTCAGCACATCAGCTGTGAGGGAGGGGGGTTGGGGGGGGTGGTGGGGGGCGAGCAGAGGATAAATAAAAAAAAAACAAAAAAAAAAACAATCCATTACCTGGTGCAAACACCGGTTGTCCAGATAGTTCATAGCGTGGTAATACAGCGGCAGAAATGTGCTGTAAATGCAGGGAAGCGGTGAAATTGAGGAGTCACATGCAATGAGCGTCACCTCAGGGAGGGGAGGGGGGGGGGGTGAGGGGGGTGCGACAGTGGCCTGTGGGTGCAGGTCGGGGGGTGGGGGTGCTGGGGGTGGGGGTGCTGGGGGTGGGGTTGGAACTTGAAGCACTGCAGCGACTTATTTTTTAAAAAAGAAGAAGAAGAAGAAGAAATGGGAGAAACTGAAGCGTCAACATTTGCTGAAATAAAAAAAAGTAAAGTGTGAGACGGAGCAAAGGTCACACGGGCCGGAAGAAGATCGGAAAAAAAAAGAGGGGTGAATGGAACCACACGATACGTTTAACTACTTAGTATTATTATTATTATATATTAGAACAATAATCGATCTGCATTCAAATAATCGTTCCACCAAGAACCCTTCTAAAACCCTTTATTCAGGAAAGGGGTTTTAAAGGGTTCTCTGGATCCAAAATGGTTCTTACTGGAACCGTTAGTGTGACCAAGAACCCTTGGAAAAAACCCACAAATGGTTCCAGGTAGAACCTCAGCCCTCGTAGAAAGACCCTTTTGGAACACCGTATTTCTAAGAGTGGACTGAGAGTGAATAATGTGTCTGTTCGTTTTGTTTGCGAGGACATGGGTGCGGGACGAGCGGCACTGCGATGCCCTCTGCTGGACAACTTGGTCATTATGTCAAACAGTCTGTTGCACTTCTAGGCCGCATATTATCAACTCAAATTTTTTTTTTTTAAGTTATCCGAATAGATAATATCATTACGGTCGATGGCTCGTCAACTACCAAAGTCGTCGTTCGCTGCATCTTAATGATCAAATATAGACGATAACTCTGTAGCTAATCTGCTGCATAATAACAGTATAATACTGCACTTGATAACGTTGCAAATATTTTGCCGGCAAAACTTCTACTACTTTATTTAAAGGTGCATTATGTAAATAAATCTAAAGCAACTGGAACATAAAATCCTCCTAATATGTCACAGAGACTCAGGAATAATGTTCATATAACAAACTGAACTCACCAACAACAACAGTACAGACAAAATATTTGCATTTAAAAAAATATTTTGCAGACTGCAAATCATGTTTATGTTTTGAAATCATGTTTTTGGCATGTGGCGCCACCTACCGCCGTCTACCAATCGTCGCACTAAGTAGAGTCTCCGCTGCCGAGCAACCGCGGGTTGCCAGTTACGTCAAAAAAAAACTAAACCTAAAAGACTTCGGTATTTTGAATGTCAATGTAGTAACCGTTTTTGGCCACATTCTTACATATGGCGTCCTTTAAAATGTTGTTTACTCATAATTGTGGGTATTTTTTTACAGAACGGTAATATCACTTAGACTCAATTAAATACTTTGCCACACTTTCGCGTAAATATTATATGTATTTTTTTTCCCCCATATATTTGATGTACAAAGTCCACTTAATGAATATACTTGTTTGCACGTACGTTTTGTAACCGCTTCCATCTTAAAGAACACACACACACACACACGCACACTGTGTGCAAGAGAAATGAGAAGTGCGTCGGGAGATGATTTTTCATTTTTGTGTTTCGCTGCAGCTCTGCCCCCCCCCCCCACCTTCTACAGAGGATCCAATCAATCTGCCAGCTATTAAGATTGTTAATTGATAATGCATACTAATTAGGCTGTGCGCAGTTACTTTGGAGACTCTGAGGAGGTAATTGTAGGCACAGGTCCAAATGGAGTTTAAAACAGTCTGTGCCAGGTAAAAATTCATTAGGCGGATAGATTGGAGAGGACGAGGAGTGGGAGGAGGAGGGGGAGGAGGTGTGGAGCGGAACAGGTGGAGACGGGGGGAAGAAAGGATGGGGGTCAATGCTAATGCCAGTCTATGGAGAAATTTCCCAATGTGATCCAATCATTGTTTCTTTACCGTGTGGCTTCTTTTTTCCCTTCCCTCACTTATGGAAAGAATTTGTTGTTGTAGAGCAAACTTATCCATTAAGCTGTGAGGTCATAACACCCCGGAGTTTTATAGTTTTATATTTTTTGCTTCAGTGGAACTTATTTGATCTTTTCAAACACAGTAAATATGTAATTCATCTTTTTTTTTTTCTTTTTCTTTCCCCCAGACGAAAACGTTGCTATTATTATAGTTTTCTGCCAACAACGGGAAATGTTTCGTTCTCACCACAGACGCACGCTGTGCATCAGCATTTTCTTCCAAGTCGTCCAAGTCAGCAGAATCAAATGTTTTGAAAGTGACGGTTCGCCAAATTGTTTCGTACATTTCACATCAACTCTTCTAGTATTTAGTATTTGAGGCATAATTGTCAATCGGGCGATGTGGAAATGAAGCAGGATGTCGGATAAACAAAGATACGACCATGAGATTTTTCTGCAGAAGTAAACACAGTCTGTTTAGTTCTGCTGGAAAGAATATTGTGATGTTATGATGTAACCCTAGCTCTGCTAATCCAGACCATGGATTACTCACAGTGTTGTGTCAACAATGAGACGTTAAAGGAGTCATATTATACCCTATTTCTCTGAGTTAACCTAGTTCCCTGGTGTCCTAATGAACATGTCTGTGACATGCTTTGGTCAAAATACCATAAGGATGAAGCACCACAGCAGTTCAATCACCCTGCCAAAACAGCCCAGTTCAGAACGCTCTGTTTAGTAGTATCTCTTTAGGTCCACCTTAAAGGTCCACCTTAAAAAAAAGTAAAAAAAAAAAAAAAAAACTTAAGGGACAGGATATGACATCAGCCACAGAGTCTACTGGAAGCTAACAGCAGTTAGCATTTGGAAAAGTGATCATTTGCAGGCTCTAGCAGGCACATTGCCTGCTACATTGCATATATAACATGTATCCACTGGACAGATAAATCCTCTGAGGCTGGAAGTTTGTGTAGAACTCTGTGCTGCACTGTGGAGCCAAGAATAGAACTTTTCGCGGACTTTTTCTGGAAATAAGTAGCCGTTCTAATCCAGTTTACGCATTTGGGTGTTGTTGTTTTTTTAGCCGTAGCCTTGTTTCCATCATGGTACAGTTTGGATTGGTACAGATTTAGTTTAGAACAACAAAGCCCTTAGTTAGGATTGTGGTTCATTTGAGAATAGTACATTTACTTGGTAGGCGGCGTATGGGCTGTGCCCATTGGCCGTATCAGCGCGATATGTAGCGTGATGGCGTACCGAACAGCTTGTTTTGCCGAAATAAGACGTAACACGCTTTTTACGAGAATAAACTGCGGGCATTGAAGAAACACCGATCGCAAGAGAATTATGTTTTTTCTGTCGCCAAACTGTACCATTTTACTTTGGTGCCCCAAGGGAAGGGCGCCAACAAAACCATAACGAACCGCTCCACTAGGTGAAAACGCGACTTTTCAGAATCGTGTCCGTGCCGACGTGTGACACTCGCCACTTGTGTTGTTGTGTTCCCACAGTTTAGTTAGTTTTCTAATCTATAACCCAGCTCTTCTTGTGATTGACGTGCATTTAACATAACGAGACCATATCTCCGGGATCCCTGCGTGACGGCTGTGCGTCAAAGGCCCCCCCCCCTCCGCCCCCCGCCCCCCCCATGGGCTGCTAATTGAGACGGTTGCGGTGCGTTTACTGTCCCACTTTTTTCCGGTGTCAGCCTGACGACCCTTTGAACCGCCCTTGTCAGTCTCGCCGACAAATGGATGTGTCCCTCAGCGTGAGAGGGAATGTCTGGGGGATCGTGTCAAAAGCGTGTTTTACAGCTCGCCTCAGCGTCTCTGTGTCGTTTGAGACGGAGTGACAGATTATGTGTGCGCCGCCGCCGCCGCGCGGGACTGGAAATAGACGCAACTCTGAAGTGTTTTCAAATCCCGTCAGGAGCGCAGAGATTGCAGATGGGAATTGTGCTACAGTGGACATTAGAGCGCGGTTGTAGTCTAACTGAATGTATATATATATATATATATATAAGAGAAAAGGCTTCTCGGAGAGCTTCTCGCGGCGGCAACTTTCCCCCCCGTCAGACTGTTGTCTTTATGTTTTCCATCTCGTTGCCGAAACTCAACGAAGAGCGACCGTAAAACCTCCGCGCGCAAATTTCTCCGATGCTCCGCTGCTGTTAGCCTCCATTTTAAGCCTCTCTCTTTCTTTCTTTCCGACGCTCCCGCGGTTACTTTGTTAAATAATCTCTCTCTTCTCTCGCACGGTCTCGCTCGCTGTCTCTCGGTTTTTGTTTGTTTCTCGCCCCGAGGCCTCGCGGGGGACGCGCCGGAGACAGACAGCCTTGCCAGATTCGCTTTCCGATCAAAGCTGTTTGATTTGGTCAATTTTGCCACATTGGAGACGTTCTCTATTACTGAGATAAATAGCCTTCGGGCTAACTGTCAACGAAAACTTGTAAGCTAATAAATTATTCCAATTTCTTCCAGCTGGATTTCTCTTGGGAGTCGGCCTCTAGGAAATACACTTTTTGATTAGTAAATTTCAGCTGCCCGCGTATATGTGCGTGTATGTGTGTGTGTGTGTGTGTGTGTGCGGCTGTGCTAAGCGTGCACACGTGTGTGCGTCTGGACATTCGGATGTGTCGTTTTTGATTAGCGGAGGGGGGAAGGCTGCCGGAGTGTAAGGGGCGGCAGAGGGGGGGGGGGGGGGGGGGGCTGTCAGTAGAAGGAGGCCCTCTAATGCATTATGCATTGACAAGGCCTTGGATCCTGCCACCTTCACTGGCACGACGAGGGAGAATCGGGAGGCAGAGTCGGTTCCTCACCTGAGGGAACTCGCTGCTCTGCTCCCCCCCCCCCCCCCCCTCCCTTCCCGGCTCCTCCTCAGTCCTTGTTTGCACTCGTGGGAGAAGAAACTTTGACAGAAGCTAAGCCAACCCTCCCTTCCTCCTCTTCCTCTTCTTCCTCCTCTTCCTCCCTGCCTTCGACACTGATCCCCTCGGACAACCAGGCCCTGTGTGTGTGTGTGTGTGTGTGTGTGTGTGTGTGTGTGCGCGCTCTCCTTTTTCCGTCCGCCTCTTGACTGACGTGCACGCAACAACACATTTGAAGACAAATAGGCACCACACCTAAGACTTTCTTTTTTTTTAAGCTCTTGGCCTGGAAATGGGCCGATGGGCAGAGAAAGTGTGTCATCAGCAGAAACGGACAGAGTGAGAGGACATGACTGATAGGCTGGAGGGGGAAAATTGATCGGCTCCACGCCTCCCAGCCCGGGCCAGTCTTGTCCTCCATCGGTTGCTCCATCCCCCCCCCCCCCCCCCCTCCCTACCTCTTCTTCCTTTTCAACAGGCCTGTCTCTCCACTCTCAACTCGCCCTGGTGACTCAATAAGTCTCAGCATGCTCCACATCTCCAGCCCCATGCCTGGCTGCGTAGATAAATAGGTGTGCGTGTGTGTGTGTGTGTGTACGAGCGACCAAAGCCACACACGCCATTCATCAAGCTACCAAAACTGTCCCTCGATGATTACCTCTTCCAAGCTCCCCCCAAAAATCAGGGGGAGGCAAATAAAAGGGGGTGGTGGGGGGGGAGTTGGGAGATGGTAAATGAAACTTTTGAGGGGTCAGTGGTTTTGTACTTTGGCTATTCATCTTCTCTCTCCAGCTCGCGAGCCGCTGCAGAACAGCAGGAGTGCTGCTGGGTAATTACCTCTCAGCGTGCTGCACTGCTTCATTATGTCCTGCAACTCCGATCCACTGAAACATTTGTAATTTAGCCGAGGAAGGTTCCGCACAGGCCATGCTGAGAGGAAGATGGTTGTGTGTGTGTGTGTGTGTGTGTGTGTGTTTGCTCGCTTCTCTGTGTGTGTGTGTGTGTGTGTGTGTTAGCCTGCAAGGGTAATACGTGTATGCATATTACGGGTTGGGATCATTTCTATCTCTGCCTATCCCATCTAGGAAATGAATCGAAATTTAATTCATCAGTCGCAGAGATTGCCCATTATTTTCCACGCCTGTTGTTTTTCAAAGCACGGATTGGATTTTGGATTTTCTCCCCCCCCCCCCCCCCCCCCGGTTGATTGCAGTATAATATATACGGGGCACATACAGAAATATAGGTTCTGCCGAGCACTCGGAGGACGTCTCCGAGAGCTCGACTGTCCTTGTCCCGGTTTACAACCGCTAACTGGGAATCAATTTATGGAAAGAGGGTTTTTTTTCGCCTCCGCGACACTAGGTGGCAAAAAGACTTGATTGTGGATGACTTTTTACTTCCTAGGACAAAACAGACTTCAGCTGGTTAGGCAGAGTTTAATTCTTCCATGACCTCAAACATGTTAAATTCTTTGAGTCTTTCAGTCTAAGTCTGAAAATGTGGATTTTACCATGTTTTTCTCGCTGTTCTCTTCTTATGTGTCCTGGTTTTTTCGAAGTCCAGGGACAGATCTTTTTCTAAGCAACTGAATACTGGGGCCATAACAGCATATCTTTATTATTATATAACCCTTTTTCTCATAATTTAAACTATTAAATATTGTAGAAATGGCAAATTCAAGAGACGTGTTGGTTTAAAAAGTAAGAAAAGCAGAGATCCTGGACCAGTTCGAGTCTAATTGAAGTTATTCACGCAATAGTGCTTTGACTTCCAAATGTGTGTGTTAGTCTGACTTTTAGAAATCTGAATTAGTACAATTTCAGTCGCGCTAACTTGTTTACATGTATTTTAACCCTTACAACACAGAGCATTTTGGCTGCTTTTTTCCATTACTATATAAACACACGTGAGGGAAAAAGTACTAGAAAATGTTTAAAATCGGATTGAATTTGGGAAATTTGGGAATATATCACAGTTCAAAGTTCACTTGGCTTGTTTTTATGGACAAAAACAAAAGAAAACGGTCTATTTTGTGACTTCTGTACGATTATTGCTACTTTATATCGCAAACTAAGCACGAGAAAATGTAAAGTAAATCATAACTTTGACTCAAAAACACATAAGAAGACTGAAAAACAGCATTAAAAAAAAAAGCCTGAATATGTGACCTATAAACACACACACACCCAGGATGCCCATATAAGGAGTTGTGTATTATTCCTTGCGGCAAATTAACATGGGTGCACCTGCGGTTGCCAGTTGCTGACCACTACACTCTTAGAAATAAAAGTGCTAAGTAGAACCATATAAGGTTCTTCGGCTTGTCCTCATAGGAGAACCCTTTATAAAAAGGTTCTACATGGAACCCTTTTGGAGGGTTCCACCAAGAACAATTTTAATTCTTTATTCAAGAAAGGGGTTTTAAAGGGTTCTCTGGATCAAAATGGTTCTTACAGGAACTATTAGTGTCACCAAGAACCCTTGAAAAACCCATTCTTCGGGGAAAGGGTTTTTCAGAAGTAAATGGTTCCAGGTAGAACCTCAGCCCTTGTAGAAGAACCCTTTTGGAACCCTTATTTCTAAGAGTGTAGTGTAGAGCATGTATTGAGCTCCTGGACCAGTTTGGATTATATTAAAATGATTCATGCAATAGTGCTTTGACTCCCAAATCTGACTTTTAGAAATCTGATTTAGTACGATTTTAGTCGGACTCACATGTTTATGTGTATTAACAATGTATAAACAATTAGATGTCTTCATGCTTGTCTTCAGAGACACACTAAGAGTAAGTTTCCTGTCTTTTCTGGCGTTACCTTCCCCGATAATCCCTCTCTGTGTCCACGCTGAGCTGCATCGCTTCCCACAGACAAACTGGTGACAACACACTTCAAAATGTCCAAATCCCACGAGGGGGCTGTTGCACATGTAAGACGAGGGCCGCGGGGTCCCTCACATGTGGACTGGAGATGACAGGACGAACGGATGAACGGGCCTTTGTTTTGACAGAGCCGCTGGGACTGAGGTTACAGATGTGGAGGCAAGATGTAGTTTTCTGATCTTCACCAGGCTCCGGTCTGACAGAGAACACAGCGCTGTCACTCACACTCAGATACTTTTACATGTGTGTTAAACGTGCCTCGAGGGCATCGCTCTGATCCACCGCGTACGGATGAAGGAAATTCTCGTACAGTTACGCTTCGTCAAGCGCTCGCTAGTGAGCTCGTGTTTGTTTCATACAGACATTAACATTGTCTAATAATGTACTGAATCCAAGCTTGCATCAAAGAAGGTTAATTGTATGTTTTGCAATACGCTATGTTTTTCTTACTGTCGGCAAGTAAAAAAAGCCATATATTTTTAAACTGACTGTGCACTTTTTGTGTAACCTGAAAATTCTGAAATCATCTTTAACAGACGAGGTGTAGATTCTTCAAAGTAATTCAAGTACAATCACAAATCTGTTAACTAGTTACAACTTTACAAATAAAATCTTACAAACAAAAGTAGGTTGATTTTCAGGTTGAAAGAAATTGTAAGTATATCATTTATATTGCATCCTATTATATTATATTATATAATATTATATTATATCCAACTGGATTCTTATGGGTCATGACATCACCCACAATCTGAACATTTTGAAGCTTCTAGAATCGCAGTTTTTCTCAACCTGAAGTTCACAAAGGTCACCAGCTGTCAATCACACTGGTGTTCCCATACTTTATTCTGTATTTTCCTCTAATTGTGAACATCCATCCATTTTCTACCGCTCTACTGAGGAAGTCCTTAAACTACACTCTTAGAAATAAAAGTAGAACCATATAAGGTTCTTCGGCTTGTCCTCATAGGAGAACCCTTTTTGGCTCCAGGTCGAACCTTTTTATAAAGGTTCGACCTGGAACCCTTTCGGAGGGTTCCACCAAGAACCCTTTTAAAACCCTTTATTCAGGAAAGGAATTATTTTTAATGGTTCTCTGGATCAAAATGGTTCTTACTGGAACCATTAGTGTTACCAAGAACCCTTGAAAAACCCCTTTCTTCGGGAAAGGGTTTTTCAAGAAGCAAATGGTTCCAGGTAGAACCTCAGCCCTTGTAGAAGAACCCTTTGGGAACCCTTATTTCTAAGAGTGTAGTGAATAATTCCTTAGGGAAAAGTTTACTGTCATTATAGGTCAAGTGAGAAGTAGAAACTAATTTTCCTGTTTTTCTCCTTCCATTCAAACTGAAATGTATTTGAAACCAGTTGAATTATTTATTCACTATATTTATACTTCCTGAGGAAAGTGTAAAAATGGAGGTCTACTTTTAAGGGTTTCAAGGGTTCTTGGTAACACTAATGTTTCCAGTAAGAACCATTTTGATCCAGCGAACCCTTTAAAACCCCTTTCCTGAATAAAGGGTTTTAAAGGTTCTTGGTGGAACCCTCCAAAATGGTTCTACCTGGAGCCAAAAAGGGTTCTCCTATGAGGCCGAAAGAACCTTGTATGGTTCTGCTTAGCACTTTTATTTCTAAGAGCGTGTACCTCGGTATGCTTTTGATAGATTAAATCATATTCATAATCTATTTTTCTTGCAGAGACCACGTCTCTTTTTACACTACATAAAGAACAATTGTTATACCGTTTTTGCATTTTTAGGATATTCTATGATATAGTTCATCGACAAAGTTGAACTCGTGAAGTTCCAAACTCGAGCGCTCTCCTCCAGACGCCTGACATAACCACATCGCTAACAAAAGTTTGTGCAGATTCAGCCCTCGCTCCGTTTCCCCCAGTTTTGGATTTCCTTTTGCCGTGTTGCTTCCTCTTCCTCGTCCTCATCCTCTTCCCCCCCCCCCCTTCGTTGTCGCCTGAGAGCGTCCTCCACCTTCAGCAGCTCCCACACACATGTCCCCACTGCTGGCCTCTAAATCCACTCATCAGAAAACTCATTTTTTCCTCAATCCACAAACTCCCGGCGGCCCATGAGCACAAATACACATTATGTTTGTTCACTTGTACGGTTACACACACACACACACACACGCAGCTTTGCTGTAAGAGGTGGGGCCTTACTGTAGGAAGAAGACCCTCCCTCTGCCTCTCCCTCTCCCTCCCTACAGGCCTTCCACTCGCCTCCCTCCCTCCCTCCCCTCCTGCCTCCTGCCTCCCCCCCTTTAGTGGAGAGCAGAGAGTGTAGGGAGGGCAGGAGCAGCCAGCTGGGTTGTAGGAGTAATAAAGAAGGAGAATCAATAGGGCATGCAATGGAGCCAAGGTGCTGCCATTCATCACGCCGCCTCCCTGACTCCCATCATTCATCATGCTCAATGAGGCAGCAAATAGGAAAATGACTATTTGTATCAAACACATCTGCACTCATCCACCAAGGTATTTTATTCCCATTAACTCTCAGAGTAAAATACGCGCAGGGTTGTTGTTTTTTTTCCCTCCTCCTCCACCTCCACCACCTCCTCCCGGTGATTTTGTGCGTTGAGTGTGTGTCGTCTTTTGTGTTGCATGTGTCTCTCTGTTTACAGAGACCAGTGGTGACGAATTTCTCTGGGCGAAGAACATATTTATGACGGAGTTCAGATTGTTTGTTGTTGTTGTTGTTCCTCCTACTCTTTTTTTTTTTTTTTCTCCTTCCCTTTTCTGTCTTATTTTGGCAGACAAATATTTTTATATGATTCCACCACACCCACATTCCCACCCACGTCTCCACCTCCTCCTCCTCCTCTTCCAGGTCTCACACCCGCCTCCCCGTCATCCTTTATGTGCTGTCATTGGCGGCTTTTTTTTCGTGGATGTCTTCATTCTTAAACACCGGCTACAAACTCACACACACACACACACTCATAACATTTGAGCTGGACGATTCTATTTGCCTTTCGGGGGGGGGGGGGGGGGGGGTTTACAGTCCTGTAATAAATCTCTGCGCTCGACTCTAAGTGTGGGTTGTATTATTCCAGAGTGGCTTCTTCTTCACGCCTTTGCTCTATAAATTACCCGTGCCAGGTAAGATGGAGGTGCAGCTCAGCAGCTAAAAGGCTGGGATGGGATGCAAATGTCGAGGACTATCATCATTATAGTGTAATACCCCATGAAATGGCGGGATCATTACAGTCTATGGCAGGATCATTATCGTCCATGAGCTTTATGAGGTTCTGGGGAATGGCAGGAGAGGAGCGACTGTGTGGGGGAAAATGGGCCCGCATGTGCGCGCGTACACATTTTTCCTCTTCAAGGCTCTGTGGATCTGCTCCCATCAACCTTTTACGTTAAACTAGTGCTGTTTGTTTTGAGGCGGCTCCACCGGCGGCGACCCCATCGCGTTATTATGGGCCCACAGTTTTAATTGGATCTGTCAAATGTTTTTAAGTGATGTGGATGATCCTGAAAAAAACTACAAAAACACAAACAACCGCGTTCTCATTAAAATGAAAATAATGCGATCGGAGTTTTGCACCCCACCACTTTTTTTTTTTTTATATATCTGTTGCCTTCCAGTTGCTTCCATGACATGTTTTAAAGGTGCCATATGTAAGAATGTGGCCAAAAACGCTTACTGCATTCAAATTCAAAATACCGAGGTCTTCTTTAGGTTTCGTTTTCTGACGTAACTGGCAACCCGTGGTCGCTCGGGCAGCTGAGACTCTACTGGCTGCAATGATTGGTAGACAGAGGTAGGTGGCGCCACATGCCAAAAACATGATTTGCAGTCTGCAAAAAACATTTTTTTTATGCAAATATTTTGGCTGTACTCAGTTTGTTATATGAACATTATTCCTGTGTGACATATTAGGAGGATTTTATGGCCAGTTGCTTTAGATTTAAGACATAATGCACCTTTAATTCGGCATCTGGGTTGTTTTTTCGACGCAACCCAGGTGGCCCGACTTGCTCCGTAACACCTGAGCCACGCTTCCACTCATACACTGTGTTTGTATTTAATATTTTTTGAACGATTGTAAATGCATCTCTTTTTGTGTGTAAGTGATATAAAAACAGTGAGACTCGCTGCTAAAGCCTGTTAAAATAAACAAGCCGCCGTTAGTTATAAATAACTAAGTGGAGCGTGGGAAGAAGCATCACGTTGTTAGCGGTGTTGACAGTGACTTGATGGCTCCGGAAAAAGTCTTTAGCGCGCAAGTATAATGTGGCTTCTCTGGGTTTTCTGATAAACAGATTATCATCGAAGATGCACCTTAATGCATCGGTAATAATAGTAAATTAATATAATTAATCAAAGTATTTAACTAGATGGCTTTAAATAAGGTGTTTTCGTAGCCGTTCGGACCAAAGCGGTGCGACAGTGTGACAAAAATCTGGATGTGGTTGTAAAACGCGTAGCCTCTGCACCAAGGAAGATACTAACTACAGTAATAACAATCAACACACACACACACAAAAAATTATTGTATTGCTGTTATTATGTGAGTTATCATTATTATTACTTATTATTGTGATTAGTAGCTGGTTTTCTTTTTCCTTTCTCAAGCCTTTATGCCACTCTTCCCCACACCCCAAGTCACCTGTGTTTGACTATTGCATTAATGATAGTTGTTGTGTTATTTACACTAAACCAGTGTCACTGTTTTTTTCCCCTTAATTTTAGAGGGCAGTAAAATCACATATATGGTATATGGTATTAATGTCATATATACTGATACTGAACTTGTATGGAAAAATAGCAAAATACAACATGTTTAAAAAAATAAACAAACAAAAAAAAGCATAGAACGGATAGATATGTACAGTGGCCCTGAGGTGCAAAAAAATGTTTGTGTTTTTTTGATTTGCATTTTCGTTTTGAGTTAATATTTTTGTGTTTTCTGCTTTTGCGTTTGTGTTTTTAGATTTGCGTTTGTGTTTCTTTTGAGTTAATGTTTTTGTGTTTTCTGCTTTTGCGTTTGTGTTTTTTGATTTGCGTTTCCGTTTTGAGTTAATGTTATTGTGTTTTTTGTTTTGCGTTTTTGTTTTTTGTTTTTTGATTTGCGTTTGTGATTTGTGTTTTTTCATTAGCCTTTGTTTTTTTGATTTGCGTTTATGTTTTGTGTTTTGCATTTGTGTTTTGCACCTCGGGGCCACCGTAGATATGCACTAAATGTGTGACCTTTAACCACAAAATAAAACCATATAACTTCAGCTAGACATTATTTAGATATATTTTTATAGGTAGAGAAAATTGGATACCTCTATAATTGCATAAAACAAAGAAATCAGAAACATAAAAAAAAACACGGAATATGCTATGCTAATATGTTAAATTGTTGTGCTATATGGGCCCCAAGCAGCTTAGTTCACCAGTGCCTGCAGTGTAAAAGCTAACAGATTAACCAGATTTACAAACTCTTTTCTACATAATCAATATCCCCCGATGACGTTTTGCCGCTTTCCTGCAGACAAAGGCTTAATAATCCCCACACGATAGTGATATTTTTATATTCCTGGCAATGACATTTTTAATCTCCATCAAAAAACATTTGCTTTCATGATAAGGATTTCTTGGATTTTTTTTCCCGATTTTATAGAACTATAGGTCATAACCATTTCCCCCCTCAGTTCCAAGGGGAAAAGGCTCAAGGAGTAGATGGAGGATAGGTGTTTATAATCAAATAAGCAGCTTTTGTATGGACAATAAAAAATCAGACAAAGTTATTTCAAATCCTCACTGGCCCCTGGAGTTGTACCTTTGCACTTCTTCCCTCCTAAATCTCCTCCATTTGGTCTCACTGCATGTGCCCGACAGGCCCCACAGGGAGCAGCCAGCAGAGTCACAACTGCAGGAACAGACCTTTTTTTAAATTCATAAAATTCATAGGATTTTTCACAAATGAATGAACACAATTTTCTACCAATTTCCTCATTATGCAAATATGCAAAATATTGCATTTAGCGCAATTAGGGGCTGCGCACAGTTCCAAATTTACCCGTTTAGGCCCGTAATTGCAGAAACTATCAAATAATTACCGACACTAATTGTGAATATTTGTGACAGATACAACAAATTCTCACCGAAAATTACAAGGAGCCACTGAATTCCACTGCAACTGTTTTTTTTTTTTTTTTTTGCTGAAGCAAAGAATAATTTAACTTACATAATAAAAAACGAAATTGAGTGCTTGTTATCGAATTTGAACAATTCATAAGGCTGTAATGTTTAATGATGAAGTAAATTGGTCCGAGATCCACACAATATTTCACTGATCTTCTCCACTGGCTTCTCTATTTGTGGGGGAAATGTCTCCCACTATTACTGTGGATGTCACAGGCTGATAGAAGCTGATAAAAGGTGATGGGCACTCATCACCCAGACTTACTCCTCCTGCACTAAAGATGATTCCAGAAATAAAAATTTTGTCAAAAATGAGACATTTAATAACAATATAATAGAAACATTTTTTTTTTCCTGTCAAAGCCTTTGTTTCTACCCCCCCCCCCCCCCTATAATAAACTGCAGGGAGGGGCGGCAGCTACATTCAGGGAAGGTCATCCTTGGACATGGACATCTATTCTACCCCCTCTAAACACTCGACACAGGCATTTATAACTGTCTTGCTGGTGACCCGTTAGCGGATTATGGATGTCCCCCCCTCGGGCGGTGATTTGTTTAATCCGTGGAAATGGTCCCGGCGCTATGTAAACAAGCCAAGTGCCGAATGAAGGAGGCCATCCGAGCGTAGCGGGGAGGCCCTATTTGTCATCAGACCCCTCGATAAAATACGGGGATGGCGTTGGAGATGTGATGTCTTCATTTTACGCAGAGGGAGAAAAAAAAGACTGTTTCAACAAATATAACCGCAGGAGGGTTTTTGTGTCCCCCCCCCGACATTTTGAATGCTGCTGCAGAAAAAATTAAGTTTGTATTAAGTCAGTCGCAGGCATGAAACTACTTTCGTGTTAATTACCTGCTTAGAATATTTTTTTACATTAAATCCAACAAAGATAATTAGTCAACAATCAGGAACGAAATAAATGAATTATTTTTGTAATTGTGTTTTATAAATAGTGACTCGAATGAGTTTATTTACTTTATTAACGTGAGTCTTTTTTGTCCTTTTTTCTTTGACGACAGTAAATGTGCCCCCTTAGTACGCATTTTTCCCTTTATTATTTCAAAGGTTTTCTTCAAGAAACAGTTTTAACTACGTTTTCTTTGTAGGTTACGGTCTTAAAAAAAAACGGCAATATTTGAAACAACTCTGTACCTAAATTCCTTAAATTATGATGAATGTGGCGTTTTCACCGTTATATATTTATGTATAAACCTTTACGTCTTTTACACCCTTTATGTTTACACTGATATAAGTTGGTTAATGTTAGAGACATATGTTGGCTGAAGAGTTAAACTAATGACACAATTTATTTACAATGTTAGCTTAGCTCCGTTTAGCTTCGCTTAGCATTACAGACATAAGAGAACCTGCTAGCGTGGTATTGTTGTTGTTGTTGTTTTGTTAAAACCACTGGTAGTCCTGTAGCTCACACATTTAATTTCAAACAATATTTGAGATAAAACTCAAAGCGAACACCAACAGAGAATTAAGCTAGCTAATTGTTTCCCATGCTTTCAACATGGATGCTAGCTACTGTATGCTAACCTAAAGACTGAAGCCTAAAACACCATGGTTGAGTCCTTTCAACTTCTTTCTAGAGTGGTTAAAAAAAAGCTAAAGCCTTATACTTATTATACGTACGTGCAGGTTATTTCAAACACTTTATTTGCAATAAAGCCCGTTAGCACAAGTCAGTTTTACATTTTCTCAAGCAAAATTATGATTTCTATTTCCTGGTCTGCCACATCACATACTTTATATCGTTAGTAGACTGAATTAACTGGAACACACAGCCTTATCTGTTGTTGTTTTTATATTTTCTGATTTCATTCTTCTATATGTATGTGCATTTTTGTTTTATTTGCCTCAATTATTATCCAGCGGCTACAATCTGACATATTTACACACCGATGTTCATCTATGTGTTATGTCCCTAGTCGAATATTTAAATAATTGAATTATTACATCCACTCGCGTTAAATTACGTGTGTACATAAGTTGAGAGGATTCCTGTTTTATGGTGTGCAGTGTGTTTATTCAGTAGTCATCCCTCTTAGGCTTTTCAGGTAAACGCACACACAAACGTTGTTTTTTATATCGTACACGATTCGAAATAAAAGTGCAAAGAAGAACCATATAAGGTTCTTAGGCTTGTCCTCATAGGAGAACCCTTTTTGCATATTCTGCATATTCAGGAAAAGGGTTTTAAAGGGTTCTCTGGATCAAACGTTCTTACTGGAACCCTCTTGCCAAGAACCCTTGAAAAACCCTTTCTTCAGGAAACGGGTTTTTCAGAATCAAATGGTTCCAGGTAGAACCTCGGGCCCTTGTAGAAAGACCCTTTTGTAACACCTTATTTCTAAGAGTGTAGTGAGGACACTTCATAGACATAATGCATCCCCTACTCTTAAAGGTGCCATATGTAAGAATGTGGCCAAAAACGGTTACTACATTGGAATTCAAAATACCGAGGTCTTTTAGGTTTAGTTTTCTGACGTAACTGGCAACCCGTGGTTGCTCGGCAGCTGAGACTCTACTGACTGCAATGCTTGGTAGACGGCGGTAGGTGGCGCCACATGCCGAAACATGATTTCAAAACATAAACGTGATTTGCAGTCTGCAAAATATGTTTTTTAATGCAAATATTTTGTCTGTACTGTTGTTGTTGGTGAGTTCAGTTTGTTATATGAACATTATTCCTGAGTCTCTGTGACATATTAGGAGGATTTTATGGCCAGTTGCTTTAGATTTATTACATAATGCACCTTTAACTATCACAACTACACGCCCCTAAAACCAGGTCTTAACCATGAGAAAGCCCTGTAAAGTTGTGGAGCCCAGACACAATGTCCCCACAAGGTCAACATGGCCCTCACAAAGATATAAATACGTACAAACACACACTCACACACACACACACACACATGTGCGTGGTTGCAGCATAGGCCCCCTCATGGAGAATGATTTTGGGAGTGAATAGAGATGAAGGAGGGGATATTAAGTCACTCTATATAACATCCAGGACACAATGGTGCAGTGATTGATGGAGGACAAAGTGGTAACAGCAGGATGGGGGGGGGGGGGGGGCGGTGACGGCGGGGGCGAGGGGGGGGGGTGTGTGGGGTATCCTTGGAGACAGCAGGGGGAGTACAGACAGGAGAGGAGGCAAACAGACAGAGAGAGAGACAGAGAATTTGGAGAGAGTTTTGAGTCTATTTGTTTGAGTAATCAGCTACCAGCACACACACATGCACACCCCTCCCTCCCTCCCTCCCTCTCCCTCTCTTCCTCTGTCAGCCGTGTTTACTCACTGATTTTCTCAACAAGACAGCCATTGACACTGGATGGATGGGGCTAATCCGACACAGAGAGGAACAGCTCTGCCGAGGTTACAGGTCTAAGACAGAGTGCCCTCAGCACACTCCCCCTCACCTAATCTTCCGGCAAATATTTATCACTATCAATTTGGCCTGACTCTGTGACATTAAAATACCACGTCTGGAGAAGCTCTCGGCGGAGAATCGATCGCGTGCTGCTGCTTCTGCTGCCGCTGCTGATGCTGATGCTGATGCTGATGCTGATGCTGATGCTGGCCTGTCCGGCTCTGTCTCCGCATGAGGTGGAACAGAGGATCTGATGGAGAAGGTCACTTTAGTGACACCTGATACCAAACTGGTCATCCGTGGTGGTAGTGGTGGCGCTCCTGCTGCTGCTGCTGCTGCTGCTGCTGCTGCTGCTGCTGCTGCTGCTGCTGCTGCTGCTGCTGCTGCTGCTGCTAATGCTGCTGCTGCTGCTGCTGCTGCTGCTGCCCAGGGATGTCTTATGCATTTTAAATCCCCTAAACAGTGTCTAGGTGCCAGCAGTGTCCCTGTGATGAGATCAGGCATCAAGGGGCCTCCTGTCAACAAAGTGACAGTCTTTCTTTTATTTTTATTTTTGTTGCATATCTATTATTAGGGACTAGTTTATTTTTATTTTCCCTTACATATTTTTTTCATCTTTCTTTACCTCCACCAACGTTTTTTTTTGACCGAGGTCTGTGTATTATTACAGAGCCCCAAAGTGACATGAGAAAAAAAAAAATGAAAAAAAACTTGACATCTTGAGTTTCAAAGTCGAGATCTGGAGTTTCCAAAAAATTATGATTTTTTTGATTGTTTTTTTTGTAAAAAAAAATTCTTAATTTTTACCGCCATTTTTTTTTTTTTTTTTTTATCTCGAGTTACAAAGTCGAGATCTGAAAAATGATGGGAAAAAAGTTTTTGTTTTTTTTTCAAAAGTTCACAATTTTTGGGAAACTCCAGATCTCGAGTTTCCAAAGAATGATGAAAAAAAAATGTTGTCATTTTTTTTAAATCTCGAGTTTCAAAGCCGAGATCTGAAAAATGATGGAAAAAAATTGACTGAAATTTTTTTTTCCCAATTTCTTTTTTTCATAATTTTTTGGAAACTCGAGATCTCGAGTGAAAAACACACAGGCACACCTGAATCACCAGAATGTAAAAAAAAAAAAAAAAAGATTAAAGTTTAAGATCATATTTCTGAAAAGTTCCAAGCGAGAAAAACAGTTTTTTTGTCAGCACAACGACTCTCATATGCTGCTTTGTCACAAAGTAGAACAAGGAAAGAAAAAAGACGAGACTTCTTCATTTTCATTAATTAAAAAATAATGATATCGTGGTGGAGTGAAACACTGACAACATCAATAATACATAATAATAAATACATCTTACTAAAACCTACATCGTGTTCATTGATGAACTGTCAAACAACATCTCACAAACAGAAAAAAACATATTTGACTGATTATTATTATTATTGATTATGTATGTTTTTAACCTTTGGTACAATAACCTGGGAGTTCATCACAAAGAAACAATAGACAAGTGACCACAGATTACCACACAGTTTACCACTAAAGCTTTAAGTCTGTTACAATCATCTCACTCTGACATATCAATAGAATATTAATTCTGTCTATACACACATCATTTTAGACGCATTTCTATGTCGTTATGTTTGGGGATTATATAATCTCTGAGACCTGTAGCTTGTGTTATCTCTTGTTATCTCTTCATTTGAGTTTAAAATGTACTCAGATAGGATGTAGTATAGATACTCAGTTTTATTTAACAGGTTTTTTCAAACCAAACTTATGGGTTTTTTTTTAAATATGCTGCATTGCTGTGGACTTAACTCCCCTCAGTGATTTACATGAGGCTCCACTGCAACTTAATTACAACATTAAAATGCTGCTCACATGATAATGCAGCAGTAATTATAATCCAATAGTAGAACACTTATATGAGCAGTTTTTTACAGTTACGAGTAATGACTTACATTAAGTACATTTTGCTGCCTGTGTATTTGTACTTGAGTCACATTTTCACTGGACACTGTTAATGCATACGTCCACTATGGCAATATCTGCAAATGGTTGGAATACACTGACTATAAAAATATAAACCTAAACAAAATTGTAGAGTTTAAAGGTGCATTATGTAATAAATCTAAAGCAACTGGCCATAAAATCCTCCTAATATGTCACAGAGACTCAGGAATAATGTTCATATAACAAACTGAACTCACCAACAACAACAGTACAGCCAAAATATTTGCATAAAAAAAAAAACTTTTGCTGACTGCAAATCATGTTTATGTTTTGAAATCATGTTTTGGCATGTGGCGCCACCTACCGCCGTCTACCAATCATTGCAGTCAGTAGAGTCTCAGCTGCCGAGCAACCACGGGTTGCCAGTTACGTCAGAAAATGAAACCTAAAAGACGTCGGTATTTTGAATTTGAATGTAGTAACCGTTTCTGGCCACATTCTTACATATGGCACCTTTAAATTTGCATAGGCAACATCTGTTAACAGTGACAGAATCGGGATAATCCACAGTTGTTGCACCATGAGTCAAAGTAACAGAACTGAAGAGGTTATTTGAGAGTAATGACCCTTTAAAATGTGAGTGCTAATCTTTGCTCAGCAAATGCATCCAGATAAACGTCCCAAAATAACACACTTTTGAAATCACATAAAGCTCAAGAGGCTGCATGTGTATATGTGCAAACATCTATATATATATCAATAAACATTGAACTTCTTGGGACCAGTAGACCTCATGGAGACCAAAACCTGGTCCTAGTGAGGAACTGTTTACGTTTGGGAGTAAGATTTTAGGTTAAGGTTAGGGATAAGGCTTTGTTTAGGCTGAATGGAAGTGTCCTGAGACGAATAGCTCCACAAACCTGTGTGTGTGTGTGTGGGTGTGTGAGTACCAGCTGATTTCCTCCTCCTCCTCTTCCTCCTCCTCTTCCTCTCGCCTCTTGCTAATTGACTGACTGTGTTCATACGCACATTTCTCACTAATTTCACATTTGCTATTCCAGCAGTGGCTGAGGCACGGCTCGAGGAACACATCCCTCCCTCTCTAGCTATAGTGTACCGGGGTCCATCAACCTACTCCCCCCCCCCCCCCCATCACCCCACAAACACACACACATACGCAGGTTTGCACAGCTATTCTTCCAAGGACACTGCATTGACTTCTATTAATTTGGACAGCCTTAATTATGTTCTATCCCTAACATTAACTGGAACCAATTAACGCTGAACCCTAACTTTAACCTAACCACAACTCAACAACCCGTTCCTCAGAAATGTGATTCTGCCTCACGAGGGACCACGGTTCTGGTCTCCATGAGGACTGTGCTGGTCCTGACGGGGTCAGTGTTTATCCCAGAAAAGGTAACACACAGACACACACTTGCAATGGAACAATGGAGGCTTTATGCTACGGCTAATGGGGGAAAATTGCTAAAGTGAATTTATAGCTGATATAGGAACAGGACACACACACACACACACACACACACGTCCGCCTTCCAGTCCATATGTGATTTTCTTTGAATTTATTTATTTAATAAAGTTGGGAAAAACAATTTCCGATGGTGACGAGAAACAATGACACGTGTGTTATTATGGGATGTTTGCCAGATACAGTGTTCTAAAATGAATACATACACATGTACATGGGCAGGCTCATACATCGTACACTCTTAGAAATAAGGGTTCCAAAAGGGTCCTTCTACAAGGGCTGAGGTTCTACCTGGAACCATTTGCTTCTGAAAAATCCAGAAGAAAGGGAATTTTCAAGGGTTCACGTTAACACTAATGGTTCCAGTAAGAACCATTTTGATCCAGAGAACCCTTTAAAACCCCTTTCCTCAATAAAGGGTTTTAAAAGGGTTCTTGGTGGAACCCTCCAAAAGGGTTCTCCTATGAGGGCAATCAGAAGAACCTTATATGGTTCTACTTAGCACTTGTATTTTATGAACAAACACTCACAGACTCCTTTTAAAAGACATTTGTATTCATTACTCAATCTATTCTTTTTGTTCCCCCTAATGGCCCTTAAGTTAAGGTACTGTAAAACTTAAATGTCATGGCAATTTCCTTCACAGCAGTATATATACAGAAATGATTCAAATCGATACAAACAGCACAGATAAATAGACATATACAGATGCAGGTGATTGCTGCTATAATAAATCACAATGGGCACAATTAGTTTAAAAGAAAAGACAATCTGAATTTTTTGCGGAGCCTGAACCTCCCTCCATAAAGGGAGCGTCTGTAACATCTTGTTCCATTACACTCTTAGAAATAAAAGTGCTAAGTAGAACCATATAAGGTTCTTCGGCTTGTCTTCATAGGGAGAACCCTTTTTGGCTCCAGATAGAACCTTTTAATAAAGGTTCTACCAAAACCCTTTAAAACCCTTCATTCAGGAAAGGGGTTTTAAAGGGTTCTCTGGATCGAAATGGTCCTTATTGGAACCATTAGTGTTACCAAGAACCCTTTCCCGAAGAAAGGGTTTTTCAGAAGCAAATGGTTCCAGGTAGAACCTCAGCCCTTGTAGAAGGACCCTTTTGGAACCCTTATTTCTCAGAATGTATGTGCTTAATCTACCTGGCAACCACGTCAGTCACTCTCCTGCATGTGATGGCAGCTTTCATGCAAAGTGCTGTCGCAATTCACGACCATAAGTTTTTCACGTCAAACTTTGTTGCATAAGTATAAGAGCAGATGTGTTTTTTCTGACAGGTGCGTCTCCTTCTTTGATACGTGTTGAGAGACGCCTGCTACGAGCGTGAGTGACTTTAAAAGTTAGTTGTCTTGGGGCTGGAGGATGCATCCTCCTCCTCCTCATCCTCCTCCTCCTCTTTCCCAGGCCTCGCTGTCACAGGTGCGTATGAGCTCCTCACAGTTGACAGACTCTCGCCCGGACACAGCTGCCGTTTTTACCGCGACGTTCCGCAAATACTCTTCCACAAAGCCGCCGCTGTCTGTCCTGTCATCTTGCAGACTGACGTGCAAGTCAACCTCGGCGTGAGGACACACACCAGTAACGGTGTGAGACGCACAGACGGAGCAAACTCCTGGTGGAGTACATCAATAAACAGAAGTAATGGATTCACGTTTGAAAATACTGACTAAATAACCACGTTGTCAGTCTAATTGAACGCCTAAATAGGAGTACGCTAACCTGACAGAACCTTTGGCGTAAAGGTGTGAATGTGAGAATGAGTGGTTGTTTGTCTCTACACTCTTAGAAATAAGGGTTCCAAAAGGGTTCTTCTACAAGGGCTGGGGTTCTACAATGAAACCATTTGCTTCTGGAAAAACCCTTTCTTTGGGTTTTTCAGGGGTTCTTGGTAACACTCATGGTTCCAGCAAGAACCATTTTGATCCAGAGAAACCTTTAAAAACCCTTTCCTGAATATAGGATTTTAAAAGAGTTCTTAGTGGAACCCTCCAAAAGGGTTCTTGGTGGAACCTTTATATAAAGGTTCTCCCTGGAGCCAAAAAGGGTTCTCCCTAAGAGGACAAGCTGAAGAACCTTATATGGTTCTACTTAGCACTTTTATTTCTAAGAGTATACACTCTTAGAAATAAGGGTTCCAAAATTGTCCTTCTACAAAGACTGAGGTTCTACCTGGAACCAATTGCTTTGAAAAATCCCTTTCCCGAAGAACTACTGGTTCCAGTAAGAACCATTTTGATCCAGAGAACCCTTTAAAACCCCTTTCCTGAATAAAGGGTTTTAAAAGGGTTCTTGGTGGAACCTTTATAAAAAGGTTCTACCTGGAGCCAAAAAGGGTTCTCCCTATGAGGACAAGCCGAGGAACTTTATATGGTTCTACTTAGCACTTTTTTTTAAGAGTGTATGTCGCCCTGAGATTGTGAGTGACTGAGAACTGTCCAGGGTGTGGAGAATAGAGCGATAGAAGATAGAAGATAGGACATTGTGGCTATTTTGTTAGTATTTAGTGGCCACAAATTAGTATTCCTTGCGCACATTTTTACCTATTTCGTGGGAACTATTACTATTTCGTTCAAGTTTCCCCCCCCCCCCATCATGTCAAGGGGCTGTGTATTATGCCGAATGGAAAAGCCAAGAAAAAAACCAAGTAGAGTCCAGTGGAGATAGAAGTGTATAATGGAAAAGCGCCATAAAATATCTACGTATGCCACTGTGCCCATACAATCCATTTGAAAGCAAAGAACACACACACACACACATACACACACGATCACACAAACACAGGAAAAAAAAAACTCCAAAGTCATCCAGTTTGCTCTAATCATTACAATTAGTCGTGAATTATCACCGGACTCTGACAGACGTTCCTTGTAACTCTCTTTTATTTCCACCCCGCGCTAATCAGCGGCTCTCATTACAAACGCTGATTAAACTGCAAATTACCCAGCAGCGGCCCCGTCCGCGCCTACCACAGCCTCGCTCAATATCAATTAAGTGCAGCAGCCCGTCTGTACTCTCACGGCGCTTCCAAATGCTTGATAGTGCCACTTATTAGTTTGGAAAACTCGGAAAATACCAATAATCAACGGCCATGAAGCTGCGGGAGAAAAGAGCCCCAGGGTTTTCCCACCGTATAGGATTTTTTTCAGTGTGATGCCGCCATGCATGCATGATGCATGATGCAGGAACCTCCATCACTCTCTATTCACGTCCTCGTGTGCATGGGGAAGAATATATATATTGTACCAGTACATATATGTGTTATATAATATAGTTTTTTTGTTTTAAAGGTGCATTATGTAATAAATATAAAGCAACTGGCCATAAAATGTCACAAATATGTCACAGAGATTTAGGAATAATGTTCATATAACAAACTGAACTCACCAACAACAACAGTAAAAAATATTTTGCAGACTGCAAATCATGTTTATGTTTTGAAATCATGTTTTTGGCAAGTGGCGCCACCTACTGCCGTCTACCAATCATTGCAGTCAGTAAAGTCTCAGCTGCCGAGCGACCACGGGTTGCCAGTTACAGTACGTCTGAGCTACAATAGCGGAGTTAGCGAAACCTAAAAGACCTCGGTATTTTGAATTTTGTTGTAGTAACCGTTTTTGGCCACATTCTTACATATGGCACCTTTAAATATATAATGACTTGCATTAATGCATGGTAAAGCAAAAATAACAAATAAAAGACATGCAACAATATCCATATAAAATAATAATTAATACCATCATGATGCCTGTGTTATATATGGTTCATTAAAGGAGTATTATCTTATTATATTATTATATATAATAGATAATAATATAATATTATTTTACTACTTTATCGCTCAGCCAGGATGGTAGAGCTGGTGGATGTGAAGGTTTGATTTCTATATTTTTGTTTCATAGTAAAGTTTGCTAAAAGATTAAAGACCGTATTTTCACTTTACGGCACATTCACCAGTCGTGTGGTTAAAAAGACACAGGGAAACTGGGATCAATATTAAAAACAAACAATATCAATTGAGCAAAACACATCCTTATATAAAAACAAGGACATTTATTTTGAAATTTAGTCTTGTATTTGCTTGACCTAATTCATCTGAAAATGTTATTATTTTATGTTGAATTATATTAAAGCAGGCTACACATGTTGTGTACACTGTATTACATGTCCACTTAATTCTGGGCTTTTATTTTGAAAAGGAACATGGAATATATGATATTGCGTTCAACATGAAACAGCAGCACCAGCAGTCCAGTGATGGATGGGTGCCCTTAATGCTGATGGACTCCTCCACACGATCTTAATTGTTCTTTTAATTCATCTTTTTTTTTCCATTTGTCATATTTTATGATGTGATTATCAATGTCAAATACGTTACATTTTCGACAGATAGATAAATAAATAGAAAGAAAGAAAGAAAAGGTGACACCTGATTTGCTCATCAGGTGTGGGTTTGTTATTATGATTAGTTGTCATGAGCAATTAAGAGCCTCAATTTGTGTTGTTGACATACATTTTTTTAACTTCATATATATATATTTACAGAGAGGGAGAGAAGACTCCTATGAAATGGATTATTTTTTTTCCACAGATCAATATCAGATGAACAAAGATTCAAATGATATTGAATGTGTGCTGTACTTGTAGCAAAGCTTGATAAGCCATGTCAATTGTCGAGCTCAAGTGATTTATCGCGCGAATGAAGGCATCGGCTTATTTTCGGAGAGACTTGTGAAAACCTAATCTCACGCAGTGTCAAATATTTACCCCGCATATAGAGTTTAATGTCTGCTGGAACCGAAAGTGAAAAGGCAAATTAATTCCATAAATGAATAAATATACTGACCTACCGAATAGATATGTGTTGACAATGAAGAGCAACACGCGGCAAACTTGCAGAGTAAACTTTGGCTGGGTGTAGCTCGTCTTAACCGGTATTTCTCCACTCAGGTATATAGTGCATCTGATTTCAGATTAAATTTTAAATACTTGGAACAAAACAATGTTTCATCCCTTAATGTTTTTTTTATCTCTTCTTAAAACTCCCTTCATTTCATTGGCCTTTGACACTGTTTTAAGTTTTCCATTCACTTTTATATTTTTGTTTTATTTATTTTATTTCATCTGTTTTAATGTGTTTTTTATCCACACGTGTTTGTCTTTATCCATGTCTTTCAGTGTATTTTAATTGTTTTAGATGTATCTTTTCACCTCCTGTGAGCTTCTATGCCTTTTATTTATTGTGTCTTTTATTTATCATTCTGTATAGAACTTTGGTCCACTGTGGTTGTTTTACTGTAAAGTACATTACAAAATAAAGTTGGAGTAAGTAAACTACCTCAAATTGTGCAGCAGGTAATGCCAATTCCTTGTAATAGTAGTGTGTATTATGTAATGTATATCAAATAATATAATATATTAATATCACGTATGTATTTTTAACATGTTGAATGTTATATTGATCACAACAGTAGGAAACATTAAAGCTTTTGAAATAAAGGACATTTTGGATCTCCTTTTTTTTTGTAAATAAAGGATATATTGTTTACCAGATGCCCTGTTTAATGTCATATTTAATGTAACTCAGTCTCCACTGAACCAGCCACCCCGATCAAGGCGCTCGATAATCCGCTCCAAATGATCGATTTTTCTGCGAGCAGCTCGTCAGCACTGACTTCTTCCACCTGCACAGCGACAGCCTCGCAGCCTCTGAACACAACATCACAACTGAACAAAATCACAACATCCACAGCCATGGCGGATCCTAGAATACGACAAATCACGATAAAAACCGGCGTCGTAAAGAGGTAAGGTGTCTTGTTGTTGTCGTTAACCTTGCAGCTGCAGAGAATGCAACACTTTAAGGATGCTACTCGCATCTCAAGCTAGCCGAGTAGCATAGCCGGCGTAACGGCTAGCGCAGCTTGACACTCGGCCGCACACGACACACTCTGCGCCCGCTCGGTTTTAACTTCACACCGGTGCGTTTTTGTGGCCTGTGGTCAGCGAAGAGCTCTGCAGTGATTTTTGTTTGCCATTGCTACACTTTGTAGTTGCCTGGTGCGCGGTTATTGTGTCTGCCAGTGGCAACTCATTGTACCATCAAAGATGGCGTTCAATTGTTTTGTTTCTTGTAGCGGTAGCTAACATTTGTCCACTCATTGGTAGCTGTCAGTTAGCTAGCTAGCTAGCTTCTAGCATAATGACGTCTGACAAGTTGCATGTTTGTATTTTGTTGACATATGTTGCACTATCGTATATATGCTGCATGAATGATTGACCCGTGACTAAGCTATTCTAAATTAGTTCAGTGAGTATGCGTTATATTTACTAACGTGACTGTAAAAGAAAAGTAGCGCATCAAACGGATGCTAACGGTGTTTTGGGGTGTTTTTTTTGTCATTAATGTGGCCATTTACATGATACCAAAAAAGGACACTAGAATACAATTTTGTCCATGATAACGATGGTATGATGATACAGTGATTATGGGATGCTCTAGTCATTGCAAGGTATCGTGTACGGTTGGAACGATTGTTCGATTAATCAATTACTTATATAATCGTCAACATATAAACCTGTATTTATGTGTTTCTCTGATTTTCCAGTTTAACTAGGTATTTGATGATTCATAATAATGACCTGGTCATATGTGGACATCTGTCTAAACAGCAAGAGCAATAGATTGATTTATTGAACAATTAATGAATATGACATGTTTTATTATCATGTGCTGTAGAATATTAATAGGTGTTTTTTTTATTGTATACATATTTGTATGGTTTTTTTTACTTCAAAAATAAAATGTTCTGATTTCTACTTATTCAGTCTAGTAATAAGAAGCACCGTATTGATTGGCATTGTACGTTTCTATCAATGTCAACATTTTATCTAAAAATAAAAGTAAACAGGTTTTAATTGTAGCAACTGTAAAACAATACAGTAAAACACATGAACTATCCTTTTATATGCATCATATAAAAATGAGTATTGCTATTTTTCCCAGAACAACAAAAAATATTCATAGACCTTATACTAACATATTCTCAGATTAGGATAGGATAGTGTTGAGATATTCTGAATTTAGATTTTCACCAGGTAGTCAAAACCATTATTTTTTCATAGGATTCTGCATTAATTACATGCAATATACAACTTGTGTGTATATATATATATATATATATATATATATATATATATATATATATATATATATATATATATATATATATATATATATGTGTATATGTAAAAGCATTTAGCTACAAGAGCATAGCATTATTCCAAAACTTTGCTGAAATCGTATACTTAAGTCCTTGGTTTCACTGGTCCAGGTTCAGTTTTATGTCCAATTCTATTCAGTTTTCCTTCTCCATCAGCATAGCTTTCCTTCTGGTGACAGATGATGCTGGAAACGTTTTTTTGTCTTTAGGTTTATTTGTTGGGAACAGCACAAAATAATCTGATTACGATCTATATTAAAATGCCACAAAACTGGACTTTTGATGTTTGAACTCATCATGCCGGTTAAACCAGGTTCTTAATAGAGCTAACATTGCAATGTGTGCAGTGGCTTGGTTCACCAAGCTGGGGTAGAAAATACTGTTGTTATTATGAGGTGTGGTTAAGGCGATGGGCTCGGTATAGTACCTGTGTGGTGGTCTGAGTGTTTCTCTCGCAGACCTCTAATTCCCTGCTGTCAGTGGCGTTTGTGTAATGTGCTATCGATCGTGTTTTGATGAGGGTCAGATTACTAACAGGCTCCCTGAGGTGGTAATGATGGAGGCTGGATTTCCCACAGAGGATAATGTCACAGTGTCCACTGAAGGAAAAACAACAATGCAGGGTTGCAGTTCATCAGTCGCTACTGCACTGATGTCTCTTGGTATAAAGTTCCTTGCATAGCTAAGTTACGCCTTTTAATAGAACTACTATCGAGGACTGCAACTAACGATGATTTTCATAATTGTTAATCATTTTCTTAATTAAACGTTACTTATTTTGTCCATAAAATGTCAAAATGTTTAGTTTTAAAAAATTTTTTTGTTATGTGGAACAAAGAAACCATACCAACCAAAATATTTACATTTAAGAAGCTGGAAAATAGAGATTGTTTCATTAATTGATTATCCAAATAATGAATGATAAATTCAATAATGGATTAATTGCAATCTGGTTGACTTGTTACATCACAGAGCAAAGCAACTGTTAGCATGGTAGCATGAATAGCACCATTCTGAGTTTTTATACCATTGAGAAACATTTTTAGGATTAGTTTAGGTCTGATTAAACCTATAATTGCAATCATTCAAGTGCAAACTGCATCGCCAGGGTCAGGGATACAGTGATTACAGATTTGGATGC
The DNA here is from genome assembly GCF_963457635.1 of Microchirus variegatus. Classification (NCBI taxonomy): domain Eukaryota; kingdom Metazoa; phylum Chordata; class Actinopteri; order Pleuronectiformes; family Soleidae; genus Microchirus; species Microchirus variegatus. The sequence goes on from NC_139802.1 coordinate 39,992,858, forward strand.
TGTGATTGTTGTTGCCTGAGGAAAACCAGAGGTTTCACAGTTTTACGAGTATAACGCTGGAAAAAAAACACTAAATTGAAATTTTATCCAAATCTCAGGAGGCACAATATTTGTTTCAGCCATTATTTTAAATATGTTTTTTGAATGAAAATGAAAGTAATGATGTTAAAATTACCACTCCCTCTGATATCGCAGATCATATCGCAGTCGCAATTCCTATCAAAATAATCGCAATTAGATATTTATTCAAAATGGTTCTAGAGCTGCAGCTAGCGGTTATTTTCATTATCGATTCATCTGTCGGTTATTTTTGCGATTAATCGTATTGTCCATTTAGTTGCAGTTATTCTTAAATGTGTCCTCCATAGGTAACTGATCTTATGTTCTGACTGCAGTTGTGCCTGCAGTAAATTTGTAATTTTCTTCATTGTGCTCTTTGAAAATTGGAGTAGTAAAATGTCCATTTAGAGAAACACCCTTTATAACCGTTCAGATTTAAACCGCAATTAATAGTAACACCCGGTTAATAGTTGCATCCGTATTCTGGGTATGTGTCAGACTTATGTTATATGTATTTTAAATGTTCATTTTTAGTCAAACTAACAAAATAATTAGATTTTTTATCATGTAAATGTACTGTCTGATAATACTATTTGGATTTAAGGCAATAAAATTGATATCTCACTCCACCCAGGCCATAAATTCTCCTGTGACATGGACTTTTAATCAAGCTGTTGGGTTAAAATGTACAGTCTGTCGTCATTCATCATTCAGATCTTCTTTTCACCTTCCTTCCCTTTCTTTCTTCTTGCCTTCCCTCCCTCCATCCCTTTATATTTTCGAGCTTGGCGGAATCCTGCCCGCTCTTGTAGCTGGGCCTATTTCCAGTGGCTTTTGCACATTCCAGTCAGTGCCTTTCTGCCCTAGCGAGGCGGATGCCCTTAATAAAACGACAACAGTAATTTGCCTTTGTCATTCTGGTCCCAGCACAGACTACATCGTGGCTCAAAAATACAGTGCTAGAGAAGGCGGCCAAATGTGTGCCCGTGTGTGTGTGTGTGTGTGTGTGTCGGCTCACTCTAATTCCCTTTTTTTCCATTTTCCAGAGAGCTGCCTTTTCCATTAAGCCTGAGGTGGCAGGTCTATTTAAAACCAGCCACGACCCCACCCCTCATTCACACAGTGCTCCGAGTCAGGCAGAAATAAGAAATTAACATCAGGACTGGAAGGGGAGGAATGGACATTTTGTTATTAGACTGTCCTTCAGTTTTATTCAAATTATTCCAGCCTCCTTTCCTCCATCTTTCAGCTTCTCTTTGCCAGCATCTTTTACTCCAAACAGATGACATCACTCATTCTACATCAAGCAAGAGAATGCAAGGCACGAGCCGCCGCCGCTGTTTGCCGCCGCATATGGTGCCTGTTTAAAAGCTCCTTGATGGAACAGTATTAGAATGAGTGGTAATTGATGTAAAATATGACAGAGTGGCGTTGGCTTCCTTGGCTAAGCAAGGAGCAGTGCAACACGGAGGGAAGGGTCTCCAGTAATTTGACTGATTAATGAAGGATCACTCACTTATGCACACACAGCTGATTTTATGAAAAATGAAATTTGTGTTGTCATTCCAATAAGCAGCCACTGCCGGAAAAAGACTATTAGATGGGAATTATTATCAATAGCGATATTTTCAAACTCCATTATGCCAATCAGGGTTAGAATCTGTTTAATAGATTTTGTTTCATTTGGCCCGTAATTGATAAATAATCAAAATTTATCAATGTACTCAAGCCCGTTTTCACTAACAATCAAGGAAAAGAGGCCCATTTACCACCTGACTTGGTTCAAATTAGGGACTAAATTGATGATCAATTAATCTCTAAAAAGGACTAGTTGTGTGTGTGTGTGTGTGTGTGTGTGTGTGTGTGTGTGTGTGTGTGTGTGTGTGTGTGTGTGTGTGTGTGTGTGTGTGTGTGTGTGTGTGTGTGTGTGTGTGTGTGTGTGTGTGTGTGTGTGTGTGTGTGTGTGTGTGTGTGTGTGTGTGTGTGTGTGTGTGTGTGTGTGTGTGTGTGTGTGTGTGTGTGTGTGTGTGTGTGTGTGTGTGTGTGTGTGCTCGTCGGAGGAGATGGAGGTGCTTGTACGAGTCAGACGAGCATGGTGATGAGGTGCAAACTGGAAGGGATTACAAAGTTAACAAGGTCAGAGAAAGGTTTTGTATTTGTGTTTGCTGAGCTCCGGAACAGTAGAGGGACTGATTGAAAATGAAGAAATCCTGGAAGTAGTTTATTCGAGAGGTGCGTTGGTAACGGCAGTTGGGCAAATTCAGAATTTAGTTGGTTTCGCAATGGGGAAAAACACATCGAGGCGGCATCTGGTGCGAGTGGACATTTTTTGGAAGAATAACAAGAATTCAAAACAAGAAGGGCATTCAACTTCATCCCTCATGGTGGAACATTCAGGGTATATTATTATAATATTAAAGGTCCAGTGTGTGACTTCTGGCAGAGTATTATCTTACTACCTCACTCATGTTTCAGAGGACATGGGTTAGTTCTTCAACCTAAGGTTCTCTTTCAATGCCATCCCTCTCTCTCTCTGTCATGATGTAAAACAAATCACTCTGTTGGGCCGTACACAAGAAACTGACTTCATGGGAAAATCTCTAAACACCACCCGTGCGGTTTCAGGTATGCAACCAGTACGCTAGGAAAACGATGATGGCATGGTCCATTCAATCTTATCTTATTCTGTCACAGTTTGTGTGTACATTTGTATACATTGTAGTGCTGGGCACTAGGTTACCTGCCGCGACACCGGAGTCCAGGCACCGTTTACCAGTTAGCTCCGTTTGCTCCTTTAGCGCCGTTAGCGCGCCTACAGTCGAACTGGAGCGGTCTGTTTATTAAAGGAAAAGAGCAGCGCTACAAATAACCAGCGTACCTGTGTACTGCATATGTGTGCCTCATTTTAACAATGCGGAGTCACAGAATCAGGGCGTCACGCGCATCTTTTTCCAGTCAATCGTCGTGGAAACATGGCATGCGTTAACGTTGACGACGCTAACCGCCGCCCAGGACTTATACATTGTAATTTATACTTTGGCTGCTCAGTGTCTCCTCTATTGAAGCAGTGTTTTAGCATTTCGAGACATTGTTGTGGTTTCGAAAAAAAAACGCCATATTGATAAAACTTAATTCACATTGAAGTTTTTTTAATATCGAAGAGTTCCATAGAGCTTTAAAGAATCATATTATTAAGATACATTAATCATCGGCAAGAAGAATTGTGGGTGAGTGAGGTTCTAGGATATCGGTACATTTATGTTTGAGTGATGCATGTAAGATAATGGTCAGAAATTTAAGTAAACCTGTAGTTTTTAACAAAGAGTCATAAGTATGATAATGGTAATAATAGCCTCAGATCTGGATCCTGCAACCTGCAAGATGAGGACACAGAGAGGGGGGGAGGACAGGAAGGAAAGTCACAGACTAGGAAGAGAAAGAACGAGGTTAATGACATAACAAAGAAAAATAGCCATCTGTGGCAACTATGGCAGGACACAGTGCTTATTGGCACTGGTTCCTATCTTCAAACAGTGCTGTCTATGTAAATAAACTGATCTTTGTTAGCATGTTATCAACATTTAAATAAGCTGCATTTACATAATATGTCAGTGTTTGTTATGTATCTATGTTACTATATATCCTCCTCTATGCAAGTGCATCCTGTCCAAAGTTGCTTTTAGAACACACATTATGGATAATACGAAAAGTTTTAGGTGAAAGCATAAATTGAAGCTGCTCTCTTCATGGATATCTGAACTATGTGAGGCCTTGCAGAATGCGAGGAGGAGGAGTGATGCGTTGGCTGGTTGTTACTGAGGTGTGTATCTTGCCATCCTGCGGGAGATGATCTCACTGTGTCCCCTCAGTCAGTGTAACGTAGGAGGGAATGAGGATGGATGGCCTCGTCTGGAAAGGGTGACCATCACAGCCTGCCTTTTCATGCTTCAGCCTATATTATCTGTCTCTGAGGCTGCGCCGTTATGTTTCATGTTTGATGGAACAACAACTGTGTCACTACCTTTAACTATGAACTGTATTTTCCCCCCTCTCTTCCTCTTCTCTGCAGGTTGGCGAAAGAGAAGGCCTCGTATATTGTCGAGGCAAAGGAGCTCGCAGAGAAGATCGAGCGCCTGAAAGCAGATGCGGCCGATGAGTATCTAATCAAGAAACAGGTATATGGACATTATTTTTCACCAGTCATGAATGTGAATTTGCAAATTATTTTCGCTTTGCTCAACTTAGTTTGTTTGTGCAACTAACGGGATTGGATTCATTTGTCGATTAATCGAGTACTTGTCTGTAAAATGTCTCAAACCTAGAAATTATGTCCTCAAATGTCTTGTTTCTTCCTCAAACCAAATATGTTAATCAATCATTATTATTAACTATTGGATAGTCATTAGAACTGAAACAATAGATTAATCAGTTATTAATTACATCCACATGCATCATAAATGGGGTTGGCCACCGAAACCAAGTACTTTGTACTTGGTGCCAAATTTCGGTACTTGACCGAAAGCGGTCGAAAGTTGGACGCAGACGGCGATCAATGTAATATTTATTTAAAAGCTGAAGAATGTACCGTTTTTGACTCGTGGAAAGTGGCGACTGCTGCTTCAGCTAGCAACGCTAGCAGTGCGACTACTAGCTGTGTGGAAGAGAGAGGTCTTGTTGATGTTGTTGGTCCAAAATGTTCTTTATTTATTCATTTAACTAAATGTAAACTGTGATTTACAACTGAAAAACATTTTAAAAGTACCGATATAAGGTACTGTTTGGTACCAGTACCGTATCGGTTCAGTTATGAACGGTGCCCAACCCTAATCATAAGGTCTGTTTACACGGACAACTCTTCTGTCCTCATTTGGAGCGAAACCTTCACAAAATTAGTAGCACTATATGCGTGTTTGTAGCATCAGACATGTGACCTTATTCAGTGGTGCAAAACCCTGGATTTAAACATTTAATTAGCGTCCTGGAACCACATGCCGAGCAGGTCGCATCTTACTACAAAGGTGTTACCTTCCATGTATGATGACGTCAAAAGTTATTGGAGGTCTGAGCAGATTTAGTGGCCTTAACAACAGATTGCTGGACCTGCAGAAAAAAAAAAAAATTATTTAAAACAGAAGCACTTGAACAGATTTTGTCTAAAGGCTGGAAATTAGATCGTCAGCATGCATCATCATGCAGATTTTGGGTGAAAACTCCAAAAAGAAAGAAACCAAACACCACTAATAAATCCAGTAAAATGCCCACCTATATTCCAAAAAAGAGAAAGTAACAAAATAAGTGGTCCTTGTCCACCCACAATGATCCACACTTCCTCTAACAAGAGAGCAGTGTCCCAGTAAATTTGGATTTGACGTGTACACTTTTTCGGCCCCCGGCATCTGATGAGGTCTCGGGGTGGCATTAAAATTCCGCCCGTGTTTTGTTTTGTTTGCTCATTCATGGAGCGGCGGCTCGGGGCTGAGCATCAGGCTTGGCTGGTGTTAAACGGGGAGTTTGGGAGGCCAGATGGATTATGGTTGGAGATGAGAGGTCTGAGGCAGGATGGATTAGAGGGTTTTTTTGTTTTAATGGAATCAATACAGTGTAAGTGTCATCTTTATCCAGAGCTGATGGGATCATTCCACTGCACTGGGAGGGCACTGTGACTTTTCTCTGTTTTGCTGCTCTCCTCTGCTCAGTCTGACTCACCTTGTCACATCTACATGGCAACCGGGCTCGACGAGTTGTCTTACGGCGTGTCAAGTGTTGCCAGGCTGTGCCTGTGCACGAGTTCATTTTCGGGCGCCTCTTACTGTGCACAGCCGTGTAATGTACACGCGCGTGTGACTGAGTCCGTGTTTTGACAGAGGGGCTAGGTGAGGAAGCATCTGTCACGAGCGAGTGTGTCTGACAGCGTTAGCCGTCTCTGCTCTGCTCTTTAGGGTGCCAGCTGGGGGAATTCCACATTAGCCGTGGCTGTGGAAAAAGTTCCCCGGGCTATAACACGTTTTCGCTCCAGGCGTAGAAAATACCTGTTCACGCCTTGATCACAGCGCCCTCGGGCTCAGGGTTTCTTCATTCATTCATTCAGGTGTGCAGTCAGTCGGAGGTGGTCCCCTGCTGCCCGACTCCCTGCCCGATCGATAACTCAATAACATTTTTCATACTGCCGGGCTTGTTGGTGGATGTTAACCACAGCTGCGTGTGCTGTATGTGGGACACACTGTGTGTTACTGTCGGGAATAAGGCTACAGCCAATGAATATTCCTATATCTGGCACATTAAAGGTGCATTATGTAATAAATCCAAAGCAACTGGCCATAAAATTCTCGTAATATGTCACAAAGACTCAGGAATAATATTCATTTAACATACTGAACTCACCAACAACAACAGTACAGCCAAAATATTTGCATTTAAAAAAAAATCACGTTTATGTTTTGAACTAGTAGTATGAATTCCTATAGTGGGAGCTGAAGAATATTTTTCAGTTATGGTAATGCATGATAAGGAACGTAAATGCTTACATAATATAAATACTTTGCAACCTCATTAGGCACAACGCAAATGTTTTCACTGTCAGCCGGCATCACAACAGCTAGCTATGCTAATGCTAATCAATGAGTGTCATCATTGTGCCTAATGAGGTTGCGCAGTGTTTGTTTTATGTTTGCCCTACGCTAATGCTAATCATGGCCTCGCTAGCTTAACTTCGGAAACAGGTTCGCCAAGTTAGCGGCAAAGTAGTAGCATGCTAATGCAAAATAAATATGTGCTTGCGTGAAAATGTCTCACCCACCGTGAGGACAGCCTCTCCACTCCCGCCTCTCCACTCCCACCTCCAGACAGCGCAGCCGCTGCTGATGAGCCGCTGCCTGCCTGGTGTAGCGTGATTTTAAAAAAATCAGACTGTAAAAAAAAAATTATTAGATATTTATTCAAAATCGTTCAGCCCTAGCCTGTCATGATAATCTGTTATTAATTGATTACTCAGCTATTTTGATAATTGATTAATCAGTTTGTATGTTCTCTCTGTAATTATTAAAACAAGCTTCTGGATTTTTCAGCTTCTTAAATGTCACTATTTTCCAGTTTCTTTACTCCACATAACGGGGAAATCTGACAACTGATGTGGTCTTTTGTGTGATTTCAGATAGAGGTTTTGCAGGAGTCCAGAATGATGATCCCAGACTGCCACCACCGACTGGCCAAGGCACACGCAGCCCTGATTCAGTTACTAGAAGTAAGTCACTGATTTTATGAATGCTTTTTTGTTTTGTTTCATTTGCTTGTGTTTTTATCGTCTGTTCATTATCGTGTCATTTCTTTTTAAGCTATGTCTTCAGCACTTTGCATTCCGCGTTGAGAGATACTCGACTTGAAATATTTTACCGTTAAAATGGAAGTAGGTTTTTAATCTCAGCAATTGGACCAAATTGTTATGTTTTCGTTCATTTGCTTTGTTGCCATTATAGTTAATTATATTAGTGTCACAAAGACAACTATTTTTCATACATCTACTCCAAACGTATGTTCTGTGCCGTCACTGTGTCTGAATGTGGGAAGTTGCGTAGCTCAAAACAAAATAAGGAGAAAAAAACAAACAATCTCAGTAAACCTTATACAACAGAACGTTATGGCACCAAGTCTTCAGGTAAAGGAGTTTGTGTAGGTTGATTTGGATGTGATGATGAGATGTTTTCTCGTTATAACGAGAAACTATCACATTATTTCGAGAAACTATCACGTTATTTCGAGATAAGATGTTTTCTCGTTATAACGATAAACTATCACGTTATTTCGAGATAAGACTGTTTTGTCATTATAACGAGAAACTATCACGTTATTTCGAGATAAGATGTTTTCTCGTTATAACGAGAAACTATCACATTATTTCGAGAAACTATCACGTTATTTCGAGATAAGATGTTTTCTCATTATAACGATAAACTATCACGTTATTTCGAGATAAGACTGTTTTGTCATTATAACGAGAAACTATCACGTTATTTCGAGATAAGATGTTTTCTCGTTATAACGATAAACTATCACGTTATTTCGAAATAAGATTGTTTTCTCATTATAAAGAGAAACTATCGCGTCATTTCGAGAAACTATTACGCTATAAAGAGAAACTATCACGTTATTTCAAGATGAGATGTTTTCTCTTTATAACGAGGTACTATCACGTTATAACGAGAAACTCTCACGTTAATTCGAGAAACTATTACGTTATAATGATAAACTATCACGTTATTTCGAGAAACTATAACGCTATAAAGGGAAACTATCGCGTTATTTCGAGATGAGATGCTTTCTCGTTACAACGAGAAACTGTCAAGTTATTTCGAGAAACTGTCACGTTATTTCGAGAAACTATCAAGTTATTTCGAGAAGCTATTACATTTTAACAAGAAGCTATCACGTTATTTCGAGAAACTATTACGTTATAACGAGAAACTATCACGTTTCTCGTTAAAACATCTTATCTCGAAATAACGTGACAGTTTCTCGTTATAACGAGCTATAAGTTATAGCCACTACGTATGAGTGTAATAAAATCTAATACCCTTGGTTTGAGGGTATTTTTCATAATTAAAACAAGCTTTCTAAATTTTCTTTGATTCATAATAAGGAATAATTAAAACTCAATAATTAGACAGACATGCGCTCTTGCACATGCTCGTCACAGCTGTCACCACGGCAACTCGTCCACGCTCGACTAAAGGACACGGAACGCCATGCAATCACATCATCGGCACCTGGACCAAAATATTACACAATGGCGGTCCGCAAGAAGACCCGGGTTTGAGACCCAGTCTGAACAAGGGCCTTAGTTTCTACATGGAGTTTGCATGTTGTTGTTTTTTCATCCAGGTTCTCCGGTTTCCTCCCATAGTCCAAAAACATGCAATATTGTGGATTAGGTAAACTCAAAATTGACCGTGAGAGTGGATGGTTGTTGCCTATCACTATGTGGAGGATAAAGTGGTAGAAAATGGATGGATGGATAACACAATGACGTAGTGTATGACCTCAGGCATCTAGTTTTATGTCAATGAAGTGACATCCAGACAGGTTTGTTCGTAATACTATGTTTACATTGAACCCGTGTGGATTTATCTTTAATTGGTAATTTTGTGCATCAGAGACGACGATGGTGTGTGTTTTTTTTCTTCTAAAACTAAACTGTGTGTGTGTGATTGTGTCTTCTCAGGAAACGGAGGAGGATTTGGCCGAATTAGACGAGTACAAAGAAGCCAGAAAAATGCTGGACTCGGTGAAGCTTGAAGGATGATTTTGTGACGTCTTGTCTGTTTCGCACAGTGAGATTCACTCGACTAAATGTTCATGATCATTCCTAACTTCATGCCTTGTTTGGAGACCCTGGAGGTAAACAGAGCCCCCGGGTCCACGTCTCCGTGTTCTTTCATGTTATTATTTCTACCGTTGACTTTGAACATGCCACCACATTTGAGCATGCATCATGTGTAAACCCCCCACAGGAAAATCAGTGAAGAAAATAAAAAATGAAACGACATTGGACGAGTGTTTTGTTTTATTTAACTTCTCACACACACTCTGGACTTAGATGTGATTAAATGCACACATGTATGTGTTTTATGTATCTATGTGCAATTATCTATTTTTCTCAGCCGAATGATAAATAAAATTCACCGCTTGCATTTTTTGAAGGCAGTTCTTTAGACGTCAGTTTTTTTCCCCCTTGTTTTTTCAATCTCTTCAATCTTTCCTCAATTTTTTGTGTCAGCAGCTGCAGTGAAAAAGGCTCAGAGTTCGATTTGCATCTAAAAAGACAGACGTGCAAATGAGCGGCTAGCAAACGAGCGGCGCGCAAATCGATCGGTACGCGAACCGAACGGCGCGCAAAAGTACGCTTCACAAAACGAACGACTAGCAAACGAGACATGCAGAGCGAATGGCACACGGAACGAACGGCGCACAAAACAAACGATGTGCAAAACCGAACGGCTAGCAAACAAGCCGCACGCAGAACGCACGTCACGTAAACAAGTGGAACGCAAACAAGAGGCATGCAGAGCGAATGGCACACGGAACGAACGGCGCACAAAACGAACGGTGTGCAAAACCAAACGGCTAGCAAACAAGAACGTACGTCGCGTAAACAAGCGGAACGCAAATCGAACACAATCGCAAACGAGTGGCATGCAGAACGAACTGCACGCTAACTGAACGCCTCACAAAACGAATGGCTGTGTCGAACGCCTCGCAAAAGAGAGGCACGCAGGACGAACGGCACGCTAACCGAACGTTGCGCAAAATGAACAGGATGCAGAACGAGTCGTGAAGAAGCTATATTTTTAAACATTGTTAAAACAATGTTTTGAAAAAATGAGGAGCAGTGCATCCATCGTTCCAGAGGGGGGAGCTGCGCTTCTGAGAGCGGGTGTGCTGAATATGTCACTTCCGGGGTACTGGCCAATCACAAGACTCTGTCTTGAGTCGAGTCTCAAATCTCACGGCTGGGAAACGCCTTCAGAAAAGATTATTTCTATCGGCTCGTTTACAGCAACTATAGGAGGTTTTTGACCATAAAAACAAGTTCATGCATGTAAGTAGACCTCCATAACTAACATATATGTGCAACAGGACCACTCTATGTGAGTGAAAATGGATCAACTGATGGGTTAATTTTTTTTAAAACGCAAAATAATAACTGATAAACCTTTTCACATTATAAGGATCATGTTTTAATTATTTTTATTTTAAGATGAAATTGATGAAATTCTCCACTTATGTTAACAGCAGTGAAATGAGTCGTGTTTACTTTGATTCTCTGTGCAGCCATTGTCGGTCACGTGACTCATTGTTGGTTCTGGCCATGAATGACAAAGCAGGCCCGGCAGTGACGTCACAGCACGCAGCATCAGCAGCAGCAGCTCCATCATTCACACGCGTCGCCTAAAATAACGACACCTTGTATTAAAGCTGAGGGAGTCCTTCCTAAATAGTCGCGCTAATGAATGAACTCAATTGCCAGACAAATTAAGGTTACATTTGACTTGATCCTTATTTTACACATTTCGATAATTATCGGGATCACCCCGAAGTCTCATTACCGCCCTAATGAGGCGCTGCTACTCCGTGACATCTACCCCGCTCCATCTCGTTAAGGAAATCGCTCTTCAATGCTGATTATTTTATTTGGAGGTATAATTATATTTCTTTCGGATAAATCACGGCCTAATCGAGTCCGTGCAGAGGGCAGCGGCGCTAATTGAGGCATGAGATGCGGCGGCGGCGCTCTGCACCTGCGGGCTGATGTGACCGGAGGAGCCGCAGCAGCAGCAGAGGTGTGAGGTGTTATACTGCTGCTGCTGATCTACTGCTGATATGTTGCTGCTGCTTATATGCTGCTGCTGGTACACTGCTGCTTATATACTGCTGCTGCTGCTGTTATTACTGCTGATATACTGTTGCTGCTGCTACTGTTTTACTGCTGCTGCTGCTGCTTATATACTGCTGCTGCTGTTATAACTACTGATATACCGTTGCTGCTCCACTGCTGCTTATATACTGCTGCTGTTTATATGCTGCTGCTGCTACACTGCTGCTGCTGTTATTACTGCCGATATGCTGTTGCTGCTGCTTATATGCTGTTGCTGCTGCTTATATGCTGTTGCTGCTACACTGCTGCTTATATGCTGTTGCTGCTACACTGCTGCTTATATGCTGCTGCTCCACTGCTGTTGATGTTACACTGCTGCTTATATACTGTTGCTGCTGCTGTTATTACTGCTGATATACTGTTGCTGCTACACTGCCACTGTTCTACTGCTGCTGCTGCTTATATACTGCTGCTGCTGTTATTACTGCTGATATACTGTTGCTGCTGCTTATTTGCTGCTGCTGCTACACTGCTGCTGCTGTTATTACTGCTGATATGCTGTTGCTGCTGCTTATATGCTGTTGCTGCTCCACTGCTGCTTACATGCTGCTGCTGCTGCTGCTCCACTGCTGTTGCTGTTACACTTCTGCTGTTATACTGCAGCTGCTGCTTATATATTGCTGCTGTTGTACTACTGCTACTGATAAACTGCTGCTGTTATTGCTGCTGCTACACTGCAGCTGTATTTCAACAGTATTAAGGTGTTTTTTGGGGGGGGGTTTGTTTATTAAATAAACAGTGCTTTACTGTTGATATTACAGAACATCAGTGAAATTACAGCTCATTGGCTGTTTTTTTTAACAGAAAGTATCCATCCAAACAAAAAGTATCTCGGAATGACTTGAAATTTTCCATCATAATTTCATGATTTTTTGAAATTCAGGAAATTATCCATTTTCACTGATGCACTTTGACAGTGATCTGACTTTCTTAAGAAAAAAAAAAAAAAAAGTATTTCGGAATGACTTGAAATTTACCATCATAATAGTCGGCATAACCCTGAACAAGGATCTGTTGAAAATATTTGCAAAACTCTTAAGAAATAATTTTAATTAATTTTTGAAATTCAGGAAATTATCCACTTACCTTGATGCACTTTGACAGTGAGCTGCTGTTATAAGCTGCTGCTACACTGCTGTTGCTGTTACACTGCTGCTGCTTATATACTACTGCTGCTGCTGCTGCTTATTATATACTGCTGTTATACTGCCGCTGTTATTGCTGCTGTTGCTTATATACTGCTGCTGCTGCTGCTGCTTATTATATACTGCTGTTATACTGCTGCTGTTACACTGCTGCTGTTTTTCTGCTGCTGATATACTGCTGCTGCTGTTGCTGCTGCTCCTTATATATTGCTGCTGTTGTACTGCTCCTGCTGCTTATATACTGCTGATGCTGCTGTTATAAGCTGCTGCTACACTGCTGTTGCTGTTACACTGCCGCTGCTGCCGCTGCTGCCGCTTATATACTACTGCAGCTGCTGTTGTTTTACTGCTGCTGTTGCTTATATACTGCTGCTGCTGCTGCTTATATACTGCTGATATACTATTGCTGCTGTTATACTGCTGCTGTTTTTCTGCTGCTGGTATACTGCTGCTGTTGCTGTTATACTACTGCTACTGTTGCTGCTGCTGTTATACTACAGTTGCTGCTGCTTATATACTGCTGCTGTTTTTTTAGTATAAAGCACATGTTCAGAGATCAGTCAGTGTGTAGAAATAAAGAGCACAAAAAGCCAACATAATACACACCATAATACACTGAATTAGAGCAGGTCTACAAGATGAAAACCTATAACCACAGCCCTAAACTAAATATTATTTTTCAATAATTTGCAAAGAAAAAAACATTTGAACTCCTAATTGTGCCTCCACACTGTAAAAAATGCAATATGTTATTTTTCCTGAACAAACAAAATAATACAAATATATTTATTTTTCTTATTCAAGATTAAGTCGTGTTACTTATCATCGAATATAAAGAAAGTTTTTGATTTAAATCGACGTTTATTAATGGAAAACATTCGAAAATAAACCTTTAACCTTGATTTGAAGCTTAATGACATTTTTTTTTGACACCTCACGGCCCACATGCAGTACCTTCACGGCTCGCCAGGGGGCCGCGGCCCACTGTTAATCACTTTTCTTAACAACACAATAGGGAAGTAAAAATAACAGGATTAAGCATTTTTTTTAACTAAGGACACCACAGATAGACTAATGAAGATTTTTGATGTGACCAAATAAATATGTTAATGATTTTCCAGCATTTTATTCAAGATTTATTTATAAAAATCCATAAAAATTAATCTGCCGTTCTTTTTATATTGTGAAGTTTGTCACAATCGTTAAGTAAACTTTAAAAGTGGGTCCTCAAATAAAAAGTTAGGAAAACATTGCTCTAAATCCTATTTATTAGTTGTATATAAAGAGTAGAATATCAGGCTATAAACTTACTGAAGTAAAAGTACAAATACAAATACATCATCCCTACGATGACATAAGGCCTCTTAAAATAACCTATAAGGAACTTTATTGTCCAATAATGCAGTGAAAAAGAGTATTTTATTCATCCATGGAAAGGAATTAAACACATTTTGTTCAAACATAATAAAAACTGCTCTAGATGAAGTCCAGTATGTCAACATCTGAAGTCAACATATTTCATATTTCCTCTACATCACACACACACTCACACTTTTCTCTCACTCTATCATTTTTCATGGGGGTAAAAATGAATCCACCATATAAAAAAAAAAACATTTAATATAAATATAATGATGAATAAGTAATAACAAAACATTAGTATAATGCATTTTGTGACACTGGGTTGTAAAAGTGTAGTTTACAGGAGGATGTGAACGCATCCTGTGTGTGTGTGTGTGTGTGTGTGTGTGTGTGTGTGTGTGTGTGTGTGTGTGTGTGTGTGTGTGTGTGTGTGTGTGTGTGTGTGTGTGTGTGTGTGTGTGTGTGTGTGTGTGTGTGTGTGTGTGTGTGTGTGTGTGTGTGTATGCATATATGCATATATGCATACATGTATGTGTATTTTTGTATATGTGTATGTATGTGTATATGTGTATGTATATATGGGTATGTATATATTTATGTGTGTATATATACATATATACACACATTAGATATCTTTATTTAGATATCTAAATATACATACATATATACATATATACAAACATACATATATAAATATGTATAGATATAGACATATATATGTATAGATATATAGATATATACACATATACATATATACAAACATATATAGATATATACATATACACATATATATATATACAAACATATATAGATATATACATAAACACATATACACACACACAAATATACATATATAAAAACATATAGATATATACATATACACATATACAGTATACACACACACACATACATATATACAAACATATATATATAGATATACACATGTATAAACACATACATACATATATGTATATATATATGTATATATATACATATATATATATACATATATGTGCGTATGCTGCTTCCAAACTTTAAAGTGGAACAGAAGAAGAAAGAAGAATGTTGTGTGCAGCTTTGCAGCATCAGCATCCTTTCCTCACGTCACACGTGCACGCGCACGCTCACGCACACGCACGTACTTATTATTAACTCCTTATCCCCTCCAGACTGTCGCCAGATCAGCTGCATGAAAGAAGAATTTGTTAAAGCGGAGGAAAGATCGATTGTTTTGTGTGTGTGTGTGTGTGTGTGTGTGTGTGTGTGTGTGTGTGTGTGTGTTGTTGTTTTTTTCCTCCTCAGAAATCTCGGACTGACGCTGATGATCACAGTGACACAGAGCAGAAATCACCGGGGCCTACTGCTGATATACTGCTGATATACTGCTGATATACTGCTGCTGCTTTTGGTTGCGGGTTCGACTCCCCCACCACACCGATCAGTCCAGCACCATCCCATAATGTGAGGTAAAAAACCGCAGCTGACGCTCCAGCTCTGCATCCCTGTGATGATTAGACTTGTTTTCCTCCTCCTCCTCCTCCTCCTCCTCCTCCTCCTCTCCTTTCTGTTTTTATTAAAAGTCACTGCTCATCTCCACAGCGCGTGAAAATGTCTACTTTACACTCAGATGCGCCGCATTAACTCACAGAGGCAGAATTTGTGTTTGTCTGGGTTTTTATTTATTCATTTATTTATTATTATTGTTATTTATTTGTGTCGTGCATGAGATTGATGCGAGCGCGAGGACAGAAGGAGTTCAACTCTGCTCCTTGTTTAGCCCCACGATTACAGCCTTTTTACGCACGCGCACACACACGGGTTTCTATTCTTCTGAGGACACGGACTCTCCACACCATCATCCTTAACTTAACCACAATTTAAATCTTAGTCCTAAACTTAACAACTTCCTCAGTAATTAGCCTCATATATAAAAGGTCCTCAAGAGGCAACAAATACAAGAACACACCTTTCTTTTCTTTTTTTAAGTCCCTTACCTTGACCTTTGAACCCTTAACCATTACAACTAAAATGCCTTAACTTAACACTTACCCTAAGCCTTAACTCATCAAAAGCCTTTAGAAATTGCAAGGACAAGACAAGTTTTTGGTCCTCTCACACACACGCACACACACGTACACACACACACACACACACACACACACACACACACACACACACACACACACACACACACACACACACGCACACACACACACACACACACACACACACACACACACACACACACACACACACACACACTCCCAGAAATGGCAATTAATCAATCACCGTGTTTAAACACTCTGTTTAAATATACAGTATTAAGTGTATACATTACTATTACAGTGTAATATAATATAGTGTAATGAGTATATAATATAAACAATTACATTATTGTTCATCGATTACTAAATTAATCGATTTATCGGAATTGAGTGTTAAGTGCTTCTTAAAGGTGAATATTTTCACCAAATAACGAAGAAAACTTTTAAAATTAAAACTGTTTATTTTATTTTATTTTTTAAATATATATATGGACAAAAAAAAGACACGTGAGGACATTATCATCATGTCCATGTTTGGTAATAACCGAATAACATTTTTAAAAATTTTCTGACAATTAAATCGACAAGAATCAGTTATGAAATAATATATAACAACAATAATAACAACAATTATAATCATAATAATGATTTTATAATAATCATCATAATAATAAAATAATTACCCATGTAATACAATTGTCGTGTAATTATATATACTATGTGTGTGTAGAAAAATCAACAACATTTATTGCGTAAATAAAGAAAAAAGACACAAGAATCAGGAGTTAAAATATATGTTAATATTGGATATTTGCTTATTTGGCATAAATATATATGTTGTTCAGATGACATATGACCTGCTGCTGCTGCTGCTGCTGCTCTTGTTTGTTTGTTTGTTTGTTTACGCCTTAAAGTACAGAAGGAACCTGGTGATCGACTCATCCCGAAATCTCGCGATTTATTTGAAATAATCTAATCTCCACGCGCCAGGAAAAATAAGACACAGTTTATAAAATAAAACATCGAAACACATAAGAAAATATGAATTTTTGCATCATATAATTAATAAATATAACGTGCAGATTTACATGCGTAATAATAAGGAACATAAATAAACTGAAATAACATTTAACTCCACTTTCAAACCTCCTCATAATAAAAAGCCTCCTCATAATAAGAAGCCTCGACGAAAGGAGTGGATGAGAAAAATCACCAAAGACGCATCTTCTTCTTTTTTTCTTGCCCCGCATCATGACAACAACAACAACAACAACAAAAAAGACGCAAACATCAGCGCAAAGTCGAAATCTCCTTCTCATCGCGCGACGCGTCCGAAACAGACGCCCGCACACAACTCCACTCTCATCCATCCATCCCTCCCTCTCCACCTCCCTCCTTCCCTCCTTCCCTCCTTCCCTCCCTCCCTCCCTCCCTCTCTCCTCTCTCAGTCTGCCGCTCGTGCCACCAGATTGCAGACAAATAAAAGATGAGCAGAGGCAATTGAAGGCTGGCGTGGATGAAGAAAAGAGTCCAAACGAGCCCCCGGGTTCACGCTCGGACGCCTCCTTTGTGCCACTTTTTCACCCCCCCCCCCCCCCTCCTTTCTCCAGCCCACAATAAATAAAAGTCTCGACATCTGTCTGTAAAGGTGTCTCTCTATATTTTTCTTCTCCTTAATATTCCACACACACACACACACACACACACACACACACACACACACACACACACACACACACACACACACACACACACACACACACACACACACTCTCTCCTCCTTTTGAAGTTAAAGAAAAACAGTAAAAAACCGGATCTCATTCAGATTTCGGCGAAAAATTCCAAATCAGCGGCTCCCGCGTGCGTTCGGACGCGTCTGCGTGTTTACCCGTGTCATCCATTCAGGGTGTCACGTTCCGCGCTGCCGTTCGGCTACATTCACTGTATGTCCCTTTATCAAAGGCATGGCAGCCACTCGCGGCTTCACGTTTAAACTCCCTGCGCTTTTCCGCCGAATTAATTTGCCTCACACATCATTTACACCGAGCCCCCCCCCACCCCCCCCTCCTCCTCCTGACAGTTGCTCCTAAATACTAGTAAATTACCTCTAATTTATACTGATCTCGCGCTGATATTTCGCAATAAAGGCGTATGGATTTGGCACTGATTACATAAAAGCCTAATGGCCTTGAAAATGAGCCTGGTTCAGGATTATATATATATATATATATGTGTGTATATATATATATATATGTATGTAAAAATGTGGTGTTGTTGTTTGCCAGAGTGGGAATTAAAGGTATATTATTATCAGAGGGCGTTTTTACTTGGTCTCCAAGAGGCGTTCAGTGTCGTAAAATAGATCGAAAAAATTCAATACCAGCACATATCATATGATATGATTTCCTTCATTATGAATATGACAGAGGCTGAGTATATATATATATATATATATATATATATGTATATATTAATGTTATTATAATGCACTGTGCAAACACACTTACTTGCAAATAAGCGTTTTTTTCCACTGTCAAATGACACTAAAAAGCTATTTTTTATTATATTCTACTATTATTTGTGTCACAAATTATCGTATTTGACGGATTTAATCAACTTGTATCGCGATGTTTATTGATATTTTGCAAATCGTGATTAAAATAAAAACAGTTTTGGGTCATAATAATAATAATAATAATAATAATAATAATAATATGATTGTGTCTGAGTTTTTTTTTGTATGAATCACCATCCAATTCGGCCTATATGAGCACGAGCGCGCGCACTAGCAGCAGCAGCACCAGCAGCAGCACGCGCAATTAAACAAATATTGTGGTGATCCAACATTTCTCGAACGGGTCGAAGCTTTTTCACACAGATATTAGATCAGGTTATTTTATTGGATGTAATTTGGAGGAGAAATCAAAGCCAATTACGGGAATGAGGAGGAATGAACTTGTGGATGTGAGAGGATGGAGGAGGAGGAGGAGGAGGAGGGAGGGAGGGAGGGAGGGTCTCGCGCAGCTGACACACACATACCTCAGGCTTCATCTCTGATTGGTCCTCGTTTGGGAGAAGCTCATGGGTTCATTCCGTCGTTAAGCGCCTCCCCGTTCCTCTAAACTACATTATAATGCAACCAACCTCCCTTTTTTAACCACAAACCGAATTTGCTTTCATTTAGGTCTATATATATTTCTTAAATAGGTTAAAGTCATAGAGATTTTTTCTTTTTTTTTTTCTAAAAAAACTTTTTCATAGTGAGAATAGCATTTCGCCCTGGAGCGGTGCGCAATGCTTTCTCACGCCGACCTCCTGGATGCTCGCCTCGGTGAGTTATCGTCACCAAACTCCGGTCTTCAACTCTACTGTAAGCTGGAGTCACTTCTCTAATTTTTTCCCTTCAAAAAAAAAAAAAATCAAAGCTCAGAAAATTGTTCAATCTGCTTGTTATACGCGCGTGTTAATGCGGCTCAAAGTGGACCAAACTGGCTTAATTCATTGGGAAAGTAATTATTATCATCATGGCATTACTGCGTAATTTGATTTAACAATTTTCTGAGATATCAGTGTGATCGAATTGAGTTAAGAGTATTTAAGGAGCAGATTGTGTGTGTGTGTGTGTGTGTGTGTGTGTGTGCATGCTGTGAGAGCTCCTGTTTTTGCACCTGGATGTTTTTAATGCATGCAACAATATTTCGTCTATGTTGCTTGGATTAACAAAACAAAAAATAAAAGCCTAACCATGTGTGTTTGTTTTCTTCCTCCTGCAGAGAAAGTTCACTGGTGGACAAAGCTCACAGCTGTGTTTCTTATGCATATGTGTGTGTGTGTGTGTTTGTGTGTGTGTGTGCAGGGATGAAGGATGCAGCGGCGGAGCTGCTGGGCCACAGAGAGGCTCTGAAGTGCAGGCTCGGAAGCGGCGGAGGCACAGGAGGAGGTGGAGGACCTGACCCGGGACACTCCGCTGAGCTCGGCCCGGGTCCGGACGGCGTCGAGGGCTCCACGATGCTCCCCGGTGATGACATCAGCAGCGGCGGCGGCGGAGGCGGAGGCGGTGGCGGTGGTGGAGGCGGTGGAGGATCCAACAACTCGGTGCAGGTGAACAGCAAAGATCAAGAGAAACAACAACAGCAAAATAACAACAACAACAACAACAACCCGAACCAGTCTGGATCACAGCAATCGCAGAAACAGAAGCGGCACCGAACCCGCTTCACGCCCGCGCAGCTCAACGAGCTGGAGAGGAGCTTCGCCAAGACGCACTATCCGGACATCTTCATGCGGGAGGAGCTGGCGCTGAGGATCGGACTCACGGAGTCCAGAGTCCAGGTAAGAATCATGGTAATCATTTTTTTTTTTTTACCCGTTCATTCATCCATTCATTTATCAGTCAACTTTGACTCGAAATTATCAGTTAAAACGAAAGTTAAAGCGACTCAGACTAAAGCAGCACATATAGTTTATTAGTAGAAAGAAGTAAACAAAAAAATAGCCTTTTTCGTTTGTTTGTATTATTCTTATTATTATTACAACAACAACAGTCAAATCTCCACCCTCTTATTGGCCAGTTCTAGGTTAACATAACTTAAAATAAATAAAAATAAATAAATGTAAAGTATTATGGGTTAGTATTCGTATTATGTGACAATAAATACAATTAAATAATACAAATGAAACTGCAGCTGCTAATGGATCTACGGCAACAATAAAGGGACAATCGTATAACTCATGGTACATAAATTAAAAATTTTTTGGAAATCAAACCCACCATCTAGATTATTTTTTCCCTTTAATTGAGGAAAATAAAGTACTCACGCGCCAAAAAAAACATGAAATAGCTTGAAATAATAATAATAAAAAAATAAAAAAATAAAAAACCATCAACGCTTCTGTTTTACTCCTATAATTAAAACACAGTAAAAATGTAAATACACGTGCGCACATAATAATGACATCCCTGTGTTATAACACATTTAATTTATTCCGTTCACGCGCCACGGATGAAATAAATATTTTGTCAGTCAGGTCGTAATGTTTTGGAGGAACACCGAAGAGGAAAGGGATAATAAAGATAATGATGAGATAGAAGATATACAAGGAAAAGGACGCACTCATTTCCAGGTGTGTGTGTGTATGTGTGTGTGTGTGTGTGGTTGCTGCAGCGTGGGATTTTAGGGCCACGCCTGGATTTGAACCAGCAACCTCGTGGATTATAAGCTAACAGAAGCTGAGCATAATAAAACAGCGTGTTAGACCTTTAATTTATGTGAGACAAGTTGAGGAAAAACCTTTTATTATCATTTTAACGCTATAAAAGTGTGTTTTATTTTGTAGCCTTAAACACACATTTCAACAATTTCCAACCTCTTAATTTCCCCTTATTTATATAAAAAAAGGAAGATTTATTTGGATAAAATTGTCAATTTTAACCTGGTGGCCGTGAATGCAACGCCCCAATCTGCTTTATTTTTTACTGTCAGTGCATGTAGTGCTGCCTTCAGGGACTCCTCCCTTCTTTTTGCACATCTTTTTGCAAATAAAATATCAACCATATTATAGGAATCATATCATGACACTGCTTTGTAGTAACCGTTTTGGCAAATGTTCATTCTAATGCCTATAATAAGTGTTATTATAGGAGCCAATTCACTTCCTATGTAGGTTTTACATAAAATAAGAATTAGTGTAATGACGCTCATCCGCTATTATGACTCTCTCTCTCTCTCTCTCTCTCTCTCTCTCTCTCTCTCTCTCTCTTTCTCTCTTTCTATGTCTTAATGGCGGACAATGTGTCTTTTTTTTTTTTTAACGGAATGAGAAATTGCGTTTTCGTTCCTTTTGAAGTGTAATGCGTTTTCAGGCCGGATTTCACGGCTGCATGGCCACGCGAGATGCAGGGGGAACGAGAGAGAGCCCCGCTCTTATTACCGCGCCCCCACTTTCTCAACCAAATCTCCACATTAATCATAGACGCCAGTTACAAGCAAAGACACACACACACACACACACTCACACACACACACACACACACACACACACGCACACACCAGCAGCAGCAGCAGCTCAAGGACTCAGCGAATAAAGTGTGTTTGCCAGCGAGGCCTATTTGTCAGAGCAGAAACATGATCTTTATTACGACAGCGCACCCGCCTTTACTACAGCTCCATCCAAATGACTGTGGTGCTGCCTTCAAATGACGTGGGAAAAAAATGGGAAGAACCAGTTTTTAGGGCATTTCATCATATATATGTATATATATATATATATAACCGATAACAGAATAATATTCGTTATTTTTATTTTAATGCTCTATGTTCTATATAGAACTGTGTGTGTTGCTCCAATCGCTAAATGTTAACTTGAATTCTACATCAACATGTTTATTTAAGAAAAAAACAAAACAAAACATAAAACTATTATTGTTGTTGTTGTTGTATTGTCCAACCCTTTAATTCGTGATGTAATTTAATGTGACTTGACGAGAAGTCAAAGATAGAATATGACCAAATAAGACCAAATAAAACAAAACCAAGCAGAGTAAACAAGGTCATTTAACCCAGAAAAGGACAACAATCAAAACAAAACATACTTAAAAAAGAAAAAAGAAAATACATACTACTCAAAAATATATTTTTACTAAACATAAAATAAAATTTTATTTGTTTATATTTAATTTCATGTAATTAACACCCATCTACATTATGTTTTCGTGTAACAATATATAAACTATTACTTGTGTGTATATACATATATATATACATGTGTATAGGTATGTATATGTATGTATACGTATATATGTGTATATATATATATATATATATATATATATATATATGTATATTACTAAGATTTTTTTCAGTGTTAAGGATGGAAACAGATAATAATAAACAATCTAAACCGCATGTATATATATATATATATATATATATATATATTACTAATATTTTTTTCAATGTTAAAGATGGAAACAGACGATAATAAACACACTAAACCGCATGATATTGATATTGAAAACATGTGTCAATGGTTTCATGTTCACGTGGAGAATGCAAAACACGCAAGAGTGGGGTTTGTGTTGTTGTGTTTATTTATTTATTTATTTCCCTCCTGTGTGTGGATGTGATTTATCGTTGTGGTCGCTGTTATCATGATGATCACAGTCTGATGTCATGACCTTTTTTTTTTTTTTATGTGTGACTGCGTGACCCGTCAGTGCAGCCATTACACCTGCTCACCTCTCTCTCCATCCCTCTCTCCATCCCTCTTTCCCTCTCCAGGTCTGGTTCCAGAACCGTCGCGCCAAATGGAAGAAGCGCAAGAAGACCACCAACGTGTTCCGCTCGCCGGGGACGCTGCTGCCGACGCACCACGGCCTGCCCCAGTTCCAGTCCGCCGCGGCGGCGGCGGCGGCCATGGGCGACAGCCTCTGCTCTTTCCACGCCAACGACACCCGCTGGGCCACGGCGGGCATGCCCGGCGTGGCCCAGCTGCAGCTGCCGCCGTCGCTGGGCCGCCAGCAGGCCATGGCCCAGTCTCTGTCCCAGTGCAGCCTCGGCGCGGGGCCTCCGCCGAACTCCATGGGCCTGTCCAACATGTCGTCCAACGGCTCCGGGCTGCAGTCCCACCTCTACCAGCCCACTTTCCCCGGGATGGCCTCCTTATCCGGCCCCAACAACGTGACCGGCTCGCCGCAGCTGTGTAGCTCCCCGGACAGTGACATGTGGAGAGGGACAAGCATCGCGTCGCTGCGCCGCAAAGCGCTGGAGCACACAGTTTCCATGAGTTTCACCTAGTGCGAAGAAGAGTTTTTCCGGGGTTTTTTGATGTTGTTTCCCCCCCATTCTCCCCTTCTGCATTCGCTTCTTCTTATCCATCCGCCGGGAAAAGTACACCCAGGATACACTGTCCTCATGAGCGCTCCACAGCTGCGCACCTGGCGCTACTTTTTCCTCCCACACCAGAGACACAAAGAGGGGAAAACTGAAGCTTTAGGGCTGTTTCTGCTATAATTTATAATTTCGCATGTAAATGACGACTATTTATTTGAATCCCCCCCCCCCCCCCGCCACCTTTTGCTATTTATTTATTTATTATTTATTATGTATTTATCTATTTATTTGGCCCTCGCTTTTGCTGTTGCGGGGCAGACTGGCGACTCGACGACTTCTGAAGACAAAAAAAAACAAACAAAAAAAACAAGTCTTGTGGATATACTTTGAAACACAAAACTATATAGGTGACACGTTTTTCTTTTTTCTTTCTTTCTTTCTTTCCCAAACCTGCTGCACAGCATGCAACTGTGAAGGGGCCAAAAAGACACAAAAGACACCTAAGTTTTAAAAGAAAGAAAGAATGAGCACATGGAAGATTCAAGGGAAGATGGAGGAGCCTGGAAAAAGGGACTTGACTGCATGTGCTGTCCAGGGGGAGAACAAAAAAACGATTAAATAAATAAAATAAAAAATGATAATAATAATAATAAGGGAAATTCTACCAACTAAGACATGGAAAAACTGACTCTAACTATAATCTGTTATATAGGATGTTTTGTGTAGGGGAAGCACTCTTGTTCCCATTTGGTCAGTTTGTGATACATTCTGTTTCCCAGGATTATGTCTGTGCTTATTATGATTATCAAATATGACCTTTTTCCTTAAATGTTTGAGCCATTTTCTTTTATTTTGGTTCCTTACATGGACATGTTTATATCAATTAAGTGTAAATGGTCAAATAAAAATCATTTTCAATTATGGCACCGTGGTGATTCAAACCTCTTTCTTGCTTGAGTTAAAAGTGTAAGATTTGGGGAGGTGTGGGGAGGGGATACATCTGCTTGAATAATAATTATAATAATAATAATAATAATTATAATAATAATCAAATAAAAGTGAGCTTGTGTCCATCCTCGGCCCCAAAACATCCGTGGTTGCACATTCCCAGATTCACCATATATCAGTTCACTTTGATTGAAACGAGATGATGAATATCAAATTTGAAATTTGCATATCTGTGGTTAATATCCATCATGGAGTTCACCATCCAATCTTCTGTCCAATCTCGTGTCAGACGGAGGCTGTGAGTGATCTCGGCCCCACACACATCATATATAACCGCAGAGCAGACGCAGAAAAACAGAATTAAAATGCACGGCGTCTCACAGATCGTCATGAAATCTGAGCGTTACAATTACTGTATTGTCATTTTTTTTCTCTTCCCCTTTAACCCTTTTATTCACATGACTTTTGTCTGTGTATATAAAAGCATCTTTGAAACACAAGTGTATGGCCATTTTAGGAAAGTAAAGGTGAATTTACCCAATTTTGTACTTATTTAAAAATTAAAAACATGATTTAAATGATATCCAAGAAACAACCCAACATTATGGCCAAGATGACCTAATAATTCCACATGATGAGAGTAAAGATGTATGTTTTTACAAATAAAAAACCTAATAATACCTCATTAGGATCAGGAGCACAATTTATGTGACATTACCAGACCAAAAACATATGGATTTCAGGAAGTTTTTCAGGAAATTGCTGTTTTTTAATACTGAATATTCAATATCTGGATGACTTTTCCACAGATGTGAAGGTTCCACGTCCAGGATCGTGAAGAAAACACCTGTCGCTGTGCATTCTGCTGCTCAGGGCCGGCCCCAAGCGTTCATGGGGCCTTAACAAAATGTAGTTTTGGGGCCCCAACGCCAAAAATGACATGATGCTTTTTGGGGGAATTCTTGTGTTTCCCAATGTCAGCCTGCCATGTTCTTATACAAAAGTGTTCTTCTACAAGGGCTGTGGTTCTACCTGGAACCATTAGTTTTCAAGGGTTCTTGGTAACACTAATGGTTCCAGTAAGAACCATTTCGATCCAGAGACCCTTGTCCTGAATAAAGGGTTTTAAAAGGGTTCTTGGTAACTTATAACCTTATATGGTTCTACTTAGCACTTTTGTTTCTAAGAGTGCATTAGCTTTAATCATAAATGGTTGCAATCTCAGAAGAACGCTCTTCAACAGTGCACTCTTAGAAATAAGGGTTCCAAAAGGGTCCTTCTATAAGGGCTGAGGTTCTACCTGGAACTATTTGCTTCTAAAAAAACCCTTTCCAGAAGAAAGGGTTTTTCAAGGGTTCTTGGTAACACTAATGGTTCCAATAAGAACCATTTTGATCCAGAGAACCCTTTAGACCGCATTCCTAAATAAAGGGTTTTAAAAGGGTTCTTGGTGGAACCCTCCAAAAGGGTTCCAGGTGGAACCTTTAGCAAAAAGGGTTCTCCTATGAGAACAAGCCAGAGAACCTGATATGGTTCTACCTATTTCTAAGAGTGTACTAAAAGGTGAATATGGTGTCGGCTCATGAAAAAGTAACAAAATAAAATGATAGAAAGTGCATTTATTGTACAATGAGTTTTGATTTATTAATTAAAGAAATAATAATAAAAAAAGAACACAACGAACGTCGGATAAAACAGCACATCAGTGCAAATGCACAAAAAACAGTATTTGATATAATATAAACAGATACTTAATAAATAAAGAGAAACATTATCAAGATAACAAAATACATTAACGACAACATATGTAAAGAACCATTGTTAAAAAAAAGAAAGAAAATTAAATGCTCTTGGGGGCCCCCTGGTGGTCAGGGGTCTGAGTAAGCTGACGCTTATTTCCGGTTCTGCTGCTGCTGCTGAAATCTGCAGTGTTCCTGATGTGGTGACTTTCAGTCAAAAAAGGAAAAAAAGGTAATTTTTTTAACCTAATATCAATTATTCAAGCACTGATTTATTAAATTTAACAATTATCTCCTCTTCTGATTCTTGTGCTTCATTGTTTTATCGTTTCAGGATTTCCTGGTTCAGGATCTGTCGTAAAAATGAAGCATCATTTGACTGTGAGTTGTGAAACATAATCCACTTGTAATCCTCACACCACCTCTGCTCAGCTGCACAAAGAGATGGAAATGTATCATATATTATATAAAATGATATAAACGTGATAATGGCAGTGGGAGTGATTGATGCACTCTCTCTCTTTTAAACATGCTGCTTGGTTTTATTTATCATCTATTATACTTAACTTAACTACTTAGGTATCGTATATAACAATTTTCGCCCTCCATGTTTTTTCACACGTTGAATGACAACAAAGTGAACCTTGAACATTGATAATTATTCATAAGGGTCGGGGGGGGGGGGGGAAACACGGTTTAAACTGGAATGGATTCGCTCCTGTGAGAGATTCATCAGCTCTGACTGACCTTTAGAAAGATACAAACAGGAGGCAGGAGATTTGTGATGGAAAAAGAAGAGATAAAAGCTTCTTTTTTTTTTTTGCTTTTCTTTCTTTGCTCTAATGCCACAGCTGCCATCACAGAAAATGAAGTCAGCGTTGCCCTGGTTGCAGTTTGTAAGGTTGGCTCAGCTGCATCAGTGTCAAACACCAACAGAGCCTGTTTGTGCAGACGGCGTCTTTTAGCGATGGTTTTCAAGCCGAGTGTTAAAACCTTCTCTTACTTCATATGAATAAATGTATTTATTACACTTAGAATTACATTTCCGAAGCGACACAGTACGAGTAACAGGTGGACAGTGAGAGTGAATCTGCTTTAGAGAAGCAGCAACATGATGGGAGGAACAGTGCAACAATAATGGACCGTGAGAACATTATAGGTGTTAAATATCCCATGACAACCAACACATCTGTCTTCAACGTCCTCTCTGCTTATCTGTCTATATTCAAACACATCTGAAATGCCAGACACTCGCTTTTCTACTTCACTGGTCGAGATGTTTTTGAGAGCGGCACTGAGGCTTTTTAGTTTTGTGGATGGTGTGACAGACCTAGACA
This sequence comes from Microchirus variegatus, assembly GCF_963457635.1. Lineage (NCBI taxonomy): Eukaryota > Metazoa > Chordata > Actinopteri > Pleuronectiformes > Soleidae > Microchirus > Microchirus variegatus. The sequence continues at coordinate 40,020,754 of NC_139802.1, forward strand.
TAGACATAGGGCGCTTTCACACCTATAGTTCGATTGCGTTGATGTTACAATGTAGCAAACAGACGTGGGTACGGTTTGCTTTCACATAGTTCAAAACGAACCAAAAAATAGACCATCGGCACCAGAACCAGACTCACCTCCCTGATTTCCACCGCCGCGGAACGTAATCCGCCGGTGTGGATTGACGCCGGGCAGAGGAAGGCGCATAACTGACGTTCCGCGCCGATGGCGTGCCTGGTGGAAATTCGGGGTAATCCCGTATCTCATCTCCCATACCCATAATCCATTAAACTATACCGTTTCGTCCCGTTTGGCTTCGTCGCTTTCACACCATGAGGAACCGAAACCAAAGCAGGGCAGATAAAGCTGTCCGAGACCACCCCCTTCAGACAGGTCTCGGGACCGGTCGATTTGGTGCGCGCCAAAGTACCGAGATTACATTCACACCTATACGCAAAAACGAACCCAACCGAGGGATCCGAACGCGGTTAGTGCGTACTAAATGCTGTAGGTGGGAAAGCACCCGTTCGACATAGAGTTTGTCGTACTGTGCCGTACTGGAAAGAACCATTCCACTCGGTGGAAACATGGCTTTAGCATCGAGTAGACTACCAAAAAAAAAAAAAAAAAAACACCAGGTGCCAGGTAAGACATTTTTTACTTTGCCTGACACCCACTATTTTATTTGTGAAACCTTTTTTTGGATTTGTGAAAATGCTAAAGGGGAGATTTCACCGTAGACCCCATTGGACCCAGGTCCAAAAAAAAAAAACCCATCTAACATCAAAAAACACTGTACCTAGCCTTCTCAAATCTGGACTATATTATCATACAGACCCTGAAGATTCATAAAAACACCGTCTCTGATTTGTGGAACCTTTATTCTATTTGTGAACATTGGTACTGTCAAACGTTGGTGCGTCAACGGCGTCAATGTTAACGCACGTGACGTCATGTTTACGCGACTGCGGATTGGTAAAATGAGTCTCTAAAGTAACGCTAAACTTACTTTACTAAAACTAAACACACATACGCAGTACACGGGTACGCTGGTTATTCGTAGCGCTGCACTTTTCGTTTTTTAATAAACGGACCGCTCCAGTTCCACTGTGGGTGCGCTAACGGCGCTAATGCAGCTAACGGAGCTAACTGGTAAGGGGGTCGTACCTATGTACCCCGGGTCCTATGTTCCCCGTTTTTCCAAAAAAGGTCCTATGTTCCCCACTTTGTATGTGACAGGGGAACATAGGACCCTTTTTTTGAAAAAGGGTAGGGTTTGGGTTAGGGTTAGAGAAAGGGTCCTATGTTCCCCGGTCACATACAAAGCGGGGAACATAGGACCCGGGGAACATAGGACCCGGGGAACATAGGACCCGGGGAACATAGGTCCCGGGGAACACAGGTCCCGGGGAACACAGGTCCCGGGGAACACAGGTCCCGGGGAACACAGGTCCCGGGGAACACAGGTCCCGGGGAACACAGGTCCCGGGGAACATAGGTACGGTCCCCTGGTAAGCGGTCAGTCGTCATAAAGGCACATTTAACCGTTTTTTCAGCCTATAGAGCTCTTTAAACCAGGTCTGGATAAAAAAACACCATACCTGGCCTTCTCAAATGTGACCTAGATTATCCTAGAGCCCCTGAAGATTCAGAAAATGGTATGAGTTTAGCAGGACTATATTCATACACCCAATGAGACACCCATTGGGGGCAAGTAAGCAATGGGTTCAGTGTCTTGGACGTTACGATTAATGACAGACTGGATGAGTTGGACACAAATAGAACTAGAAAAGCATTCGCCAAAAATCACTTGTTCCTGGTCCCATTGCGGACGTTTTATGAAAATTTAATCCAAATTCGTCCGTGAAACAGACAGACAGAGCTTTAACGTGGTGGCAGTGTCTCACAAAACACTTTCTGAGACACATTATGTCACATGAAGGCATCTAAAAATAAGAAGTAGATCCTATTAATGAACTGTAAATCACAGATTTTTATAAATACAATGTGTTGAAATGACTTTACAACCGTACAAAAGCTTGGTTAATCGAGTTTATCTCTGTTCTCCTTTAGAATCCAACCTAATATTCTTCTTTTTCTTTTTTTTTTGATACTCCTCCTCATGATCTAGAAATAGCAGAATCTCTCCCGTCAATCTGCCGCCGAGTTAAAGTTAATGATGCTTCGAACCGAGACCTGAGTCGAGTGCGAAAGTTGTCTTTTCACCTTTTTGTTTGATTATACGAGCACACGATTAATTACCAAACCTACGTTGAACAATTTAAAAAAACATTTTTTTTTAATACATTTTGTGAGAATAAGCTGTTAGACAATTAGGCACCTGCTGTGAATCTGTGTCACACAGTAAGTGTTTGTAGATTATCTGATAATATTCCGTGAGGAATGTTGACTTACATACTTTTTTTCTTTTTAAATCCATTACTTTAATTCAAGAGACGTTTTGTAAACGACACCGTATCGTTAAATCTGCGTCAAAAGTCCAAACGTAACCAGAAGTAGCTGCAGGAGCTGATTTCCATCCGTTCCAGTAGTGCAATCATCCATCTATTTTCTATTTTTCCTCCACACGAGGGGTCGTGGGGGTTGCTGGTGCCAATCCCAGCAGACATGTAGGGCGAAGTCGCACCCTGGCTATACCTACATCAAACATTATACATTTAAAAAAAATCAATTAAAACTAGTATGTTAAGGAAATAAAATGACATGTGTTACATTTGAATAATTTGCATATTAACAAATGGATGTTTTTTTCGTAATTTTGTGTTTTTTTTCCCGCTGTGTTGGACTATATGACTATTTTATTTGCTTGTTTTATTTTGCGTATATTATTGTCATTTTGTTGAAGCCCTGAAGGGGGCGGTGGAAGCACGTAGATAAAGATTTTTTTTTTTTTTTTTGGTGCAGTCTGTCAACAGACAGTGAAATAATATTACATAAATGTAATAATTTGTTTCACTATCACCCCGGGTTAACTAGTTTGTGAAAACGGGCAACCCTATTTCTCATTGGGTAATTTGTCATGCGCTGACGAGGTACAGCCAATCAGTGACCCCCGCCGTTGGCAGGATCGCTCTCTCTCCCAGAATGCTGTGCAGCGAGTGTGTCTGTGGGAGAAAATGTGGGAGCGAGCCAATGTTTACCTCCTGTTTATTCCACACAAATAAATGAAATCAGTCAATAAACCATCCAAGGGTGAATATGGCTCTCTCTGTCCCGGATTATGAATGAGAGCTCATTAATTTTCCCGTGTGTGTGTGTGTGTGTGTGTGTGTGTGTGAGAGAGAGAGTTTGTATGCTTGTGTTGTGCATGTATGTGTTTGTGTGTTCCTGATGTGTATAAGAGGAGAACGTCTGTGCATTTATATTTATGAATATAAATTTCGCCTCTCTATTAGAAATATCTCACTCCCTATTTTTGCGAGAGCTGCAACTAACGATTACTTTTGTCATCGATTCATCTGTCGATTAATTTTCTGGTCCATAAAATATCAGAAAACGTTAAAAAAAAAAAAGTTGATCAGTGTTTGTCAAACCTGGAAATGATGATCTTGTCGAATGTCTTGTGTTGTCCACAAACCAAAAATGATTCAGTTTGAATGATTTATTTGTTATGTTGGACAAAGAAAAGAAAATATTCACATTTAAGAAGCTAAAAAACCTTCAAACCAATTAATTGATTATCAAAATAGTTCACAATTAATTTAGTAATTGATTAACAATAGATTATTTGTTTCAGCTCTACTAATAACAAGCCCATTTCCTTACCCCTTAATAAGAATATGTATATATATGTTGATGGTATGGTGTGTACAGTATGTACTATGCTTTTTTTGCTTGTATTATTTTATGATTTTTTTATTCGGGGAAAATGAATTATAAACAATATGCCAGAGTTGAACAGAAGGATTATTCTCAGTAATAAAAAAATAAACAAACATATTTAACAAGGCAATCAGAGATGGCAGCATATGGCGGCCTCTGCTGGTCATTTTGGCAAGTGCAAGTGTGGAAGCACAAACAATCACCCCATGGAGTGGGATTGGAGTATTGTTTTTGGCAGCTCTGTTTGATTGTTTGTTTGTTTGTTTGTTTGTTTTCCGCACTTGCTGCACATGCCGCTCCGACCAGCAGAGGCCGCCAGAGGCTTGTTGGAAGATGCAAACACCTGCCAATAACCTATCCTTTCACACTATTATACCGTTTTGAATGGTGAATGTGTTTTTCTCTTTGTTGTGTTTTTTGGAACTTTACCAAAGGACTGATGGACTGATTTTATTCATTTTTTCTGTGAATTTGGGTCACAGAGGCTTCTATTCTACTGATACAACCAAATCTAATACTTACGGTTTTGGGGCTATATAGAGACATGTTGGTGGCTTTGAATCCAAATTCATGAGGGTTTTAATTCCATTTGACAGCCAGAGTCTAGGAGTGTCTCTGTGATTGTTATTCCAGATGGTGGCGAGAAAATCCCATTTGAAGGTTTTATTAATTTCCGTTAAAAAGTGGAAGGGGTTCGCCGAACGCCGTTTTTGCCGCCTCACTGTCGAAGGCTGACTGACACTTCGCTTGCTCCCCTCCATTTGTCATTGTTTGAAAAGGTCTTAATTGTATTACATGCAAATGAAGAGATTTGATTTTTGCCCATTATCTATTCATAAGAGAAAATGAACAGGACATTAGCGGGTCAGCAAATGAGGGAGGAGGAGAGGGAGGAGGAAAGAGGGAGGAGGAGCCAGACAGACAGTGAGGATTGTTATTTCTTCATCGCTGCTTGTGCGATGGCGAGGCGTCTTAACTTTTCGGGGGGGGGGGGCTGCACGGAAAACCCAGCACTGCCGTTCGCATGTCCAAGCTGTGTAAAGAGTGTGTATGTGATAGGTCAAGGTTCACAATTAACCAATGATGACTGAAACACAGCGATTACAGTCTTATGCATGTGACAAATCAAAGTGACAGAGGCTTGAATCCACTCAGTCATCCTCGCTGGGAGATCCCCATCTTCCATGGTCATGTGTTATGTATACAGTGTGTATATATATATACATATATATATATATATGTATATATATATATATATGTCTATATATGTGTATATTTGTATATGTATATATGTATGTATATATATATATATATATGTGTATATATATATATGTATATGTATATATGTTTATATGTATATATATATATATGTATATGTATATATGTGTATATATATACATATATACATATGTATATATATGTATGTATATGTATGATATATATGTGTACATATGTATGTATATGTATGATATATATGTATATATATATATACATACATATATATGTATGTATATATGTGTATATATGTATATGTATATATATATATGTATATATATATGTATATATGTATGTGTATATATGTTTATATGTATATATATGTATATGTATATATGTGTATATATATACATATGTATATATATATGTATATATATGTATGTATATGTATGATATATATGTGTACATATATGTATATGTATGATATATATGTATATATACACATATATTTGTATATATACATATCCATATATATGGATATTTATATTTAAAACAAACTGACTGTGGGTCAGTTCTACAGAGGTGAAGTTGTTTTTTTCCAGGTTAAAAGATATAATGGAAGAACACGGTTTAAGTGAACTAAACTAAAATCCAAACATTGTTTAACATTATTGTCTAATCCAGATGTTTGAACTGTTCAGTCGTGGGTGAACAATGCGATATTGAGATTATAACGCAATATACCCTCACGATGGTATTTCACTGAATTTCAAAGTAAGCTGCTTGTTTTGATACGGAACGCTTTGTACTTATACACAATAACAACATGATTTACGACGCATTCGCGACCTATTAATACAGAAAACAGAGAAATACATAGAAAATTAAGTAAATAATCATGTAGACAACCGTAATTAAAACAAGATTAATATATATATATGTGTGATTTAATGTTGAGTGTAACATTTAATGATGTGATAATTGCAACCAAATGTCTTATTATTATTATTATTATTACTATGATGAACATGTTGCTGTCTATATTGTATCACCTCGCCACACACGCTGTGTTTAAAGGAAAAGGTTGATTCTGATTCGATTCTGATTCAAGTGTGAAAGGTGGAGGTCTGATCTTTGAAATGAATGGAAATGATAGACACTAACCATCAGTGGTGGAGTTACAAAAAAAGTACCACCATACGTGTTGTGTTCCAGGTCTACTACGGTGGAGCAAAACACAGTGAGAGGACACGAGATCCCTTCAAGCAGCCGGAATAGGTGAATTATATGTTTGTCGACTCCATTGTTAAATTACAGCTTAATTCCTTTTCCACCATCATAATTTGTTTTCCCTTACAGGCTGGAGGACGGGGCTGATTCAGTTCAGGTTATCGCCTCAGTGCAGTCAGACTGTTCTCTCTATGCGCTGGTGAGTGCTTTAGTGGCCACCGCATCAGGACTTCACCTCTAAGCTGATTCCTGCCATTGGTCATGTTTGACACCGTGTCTATTTGAGCCTGGGAGCCACCGCACTCAGGAACCACTTACTGTTTTATCTCCAACTCCTTCTTGTTACTTTCTGTTTTTCCAAAATCTTTCTTCATCTTTGCTCCTATTATCTCCTCATAATGTATGATATTAATTTTCTGTCCTATAAATGTCCCATTTGAAAAGAAAAGAAAAGCCACTGTTGTCTTTGAAGGTTGTAGCTGATGCAATATAGTTCCTAATTCTCAAAGATTGGGTTATGTTGATCTGCAGACTTCATGCTCTCCAGAGGATGAATCTCGATGACTTTCATCACCTCTTGCGCCACCATCAGGTCGACATGTTAGATTTGCACGTCGAGTTGCTACTAATTCAGTGAAATTTGTGATATTTGGACAGATTGACACAGTTTCATAATACTTGTTACTTTTCATGTTAAAGGGGACATATTATTCCCTATTTCTCCAAGTTAACCTAGTTCCCTGGTGTCCTAATGAACATGTCTGTGACATGCTTTGGTCAAAAATACCATAAGGATGAAGCACCACAGCAGTTCAATCACCCTGCCAAAACAGCCCTGTTCAGAACGCTCCGTTTAGTAGTATTTAAGAAAAAAAAAAAGTAAAAACTAAACTTAAGGGACAGGAAATGACATCAGCCACAGAGGCTACTGGGAGCTAACAGCAGTTCCTTGGAAAAGTGATCATTTGCAGGCTCTAGCAGGCAAATTGCCGTCATATATAACATGTATCCACTGGACAGATAAATCCTCTGAGGCTGGAAGTTTGTGTAGAACTCTGTGCTGTACCGTGGAGCCGAGAATAGAACTTTTCACGGAATTCCCGTTTTTCGATACCGTTGCCCTTGCCAGCACTCTCGCGTGTTTTTACGGACAAAGCGGAGCTCCGCGAGACAACGATTCCAGGAATTAAGCGCATTGTGACGTCCCAGTGAGCGCGGAAGTCAACATTGCGTGTTTTTATCTCCTGTACTTAGACTGAGGAGGACCACAAAAACATGACTGAGTCATCTTTTTTTCACACTTTCCTGACTGATAGGACCTCCAGAGTCCCACATATAAGGATTTAAATGATTAAAAAGTGGATTTTGGATCATATGTCCCCTTTAACATCTTAAGCCTGGACACCCAGGATGACGGTGACAAAACAGCAGAGGCTTCGATTCAACTGAATAACTATCAGTGTGCATGTAAAAAAAAAAGGTCCTGTGTGTAAGAATTAATGACATCTGATGGTGAGACTGCATATTGTAAATGGAGGACTCTTCCCTTTTCGCATCAGGAAACGACAGTGGCCTTCACATACCAGAGTGGATGTCATTCTTCTTCATTTGCATCTAAGCTTCCTCTTCAAAATGTACCGTGATGTGAGATGGTGGCCCTTGTTTAAAAATACATACAGTGTAAAAGGATTATTCTAAGGCTAACGAAACACATTATAAACAATTATGCTCGTGCAGATTTTTACACTTTGTTTGTCCATTTTTTCCCTAGTATACAATGTCCATGTGGCGCCCAGAGCTTAATCCCTGACTTTATTGAATGATTGACATGACATTTCACTCCCCACAAAACACTGTCACTGTGACATGTTGATAAACTTTACTTTGCATGTATGGCTCCAAACACAGCTCCCGCCGCTTCTGTACATTCCTACACATTCTTTTTATTTAATTACTCAGCGTATAGTGACTCGGAATAAATTCCTATTCCTCCGCTGCCGTCTACACGTTTGACCCATTCGTTCAGATATCTGACAGCCACTTAAACAAACAGAGCATCACCCGTCCTCACATCTTTAAACCCATTCCCGGGGCCACCTCAACCAATCCCTCTCCCTAATCCTCCTCCTTTCTCCAGCTGCCCTTGAGCTTTTCTATTACCACATGGAAAGCACCTCGCAGCCCCCTGACAAGCGCGGCGGATCGACACTAAATCAGAAATCAGTGCCAGCCGCAGATCTGAGCCACCATGAAGGTCACAGGCCCTACACTTGCTTGTCGTCTCAATCGGGGGAGCAGGAGTAGATACAGCCAGGGTGATGTGTGACTGTGTCGGGGTGTGTGTGTCTGTGTGTGTGTTAACAGGAGACACGGAGAGGAAAGTAAAGGAAAATTATGTCGAGGGACAGCAGGTCAAAATAAATCCTATAAGAAGAGATGAAACAGGGGGGTACTAAAAACCTGCCAGCAGAAATGGTTGAAATAAAAACATGCATTTTATATTATTGTTTTTTTAAATTTATTATTATATTCTTAATTTAGATTAGTACAACAGGAAACACTGGGTAAAAAACATTTGCTTATGTCTGGTTAGTGTAGAGGTTTGGGCCTGTATGATCTCATGGGATTGTTGCACACTGCCATCTAGCTGCAAAAAGGAGAATCACACTCATTTCAACAGCATCCACAGCTGACTCAAACCAATGAAGACTAAACCCCTCTGCTGAAAAATGCGAGGGATTGTTTCATCACTTCATTTAATATTTTAGTTAGTAGGCCAGTTTTAATACGTTCAGCATACTTTTCAATCTAACAAAAAGGCATATGTCAGGATTATGACATACTATGACTAGCATAGAAGCCAGTTGTGTGTTTGTCTCACTTCTGCATGAGTACTTTTTGTAAAGGGTCTGAATAATGAACGAAAACATTTTAGCTCTTACTATCATTGTCCAAATTAGAAGAAGGTACCGTGAACATTTCATTTCCCTGTATTAATGTGTTTCTACTAATTGCGACAGAACGAAGTTTGTCCCACGGTGGCTTCCGTTGTCAAAGTCACATGAATGGTTTGTTGTGGTTTGTGACTGAAATTAGTTCTCTCCCGAAGCTTAAATGTGACGTTGTTTGCTTCTTATTTGCGAATGTGGTGATATGGTTATACATTTCGTGTCGTGTGGGCGATAGAAGACGGAATTTCATTAAATGACAGCACATTATTTCCGCTAATGACCGGTAAGCTATCAGACGCCTGTAAGCGCTAGCTTGTATGTTGCGCTATTTACAAACATGTTGTGCTAAGCTATGTGTTTACCGACGCGTCTGTGTTGTGTCTTCAAGCTAACGTTATCTGCTAACTAACGATGCTGCGGTGGATTCTCGGTGGCAGGGAAGCTCAAGGCTCCGTGGAGGTGAGTTGACATGTTTACTAATGTACTGCACCTAAATGTGCTATGAAATGTATTTGCCCTGTGTGTTTTTCTCATCCACAACATCGCAAATGCTAATGTTGCACATTTTACGCCACTACACGTGTTTACATGACGACTATATTTTACTAATCTAGAGACAGTCACTACTAGGGCTTGGTTCATGTGGTCTAAGGTCTTAAAAAAGCTGTGAGATTTTGCATTATCATAAATGATAAGATAAAAGGGGTTCACAAATCACTACTTGGTTTGAAAGCATGTTTGTGCTCTGTGGGGAAAATATGGTCCACATCTGACAAGTCTGAACATAGTGGTTTTTGGCTCACTGAGGTCCACAGGTCAAAAAGCCTCACCACTTTCTTGTATTTTTTTTTTGTAAAACCTCAGTGTAGTGACTTTTGATCTTGACCTGCTCCAATGTGGTAAATTTGTCAGCCCTCCTAAACATAGTGGCTTTGGACCACCTGGCGAGATACAAATAAACACTCATGAAGCCGTCTCTTTACTGTCACTCTGAAATTTATCTCAGGCAGTGGTAAATACGTAATATAAAATATGTTATTTTTATTCATATTGTATGGGCATACAATGATGATGTGCTGATTTGCAGTGGGTGAGGAGCTATAATCGAAACCAAATTGTACAAAAAAAGTAGTTCAAATACTTCCAATAGCAGAAATAATAAGATGCTGCTTTTGCATGGAACTTCCGGTTACAAACTAGTTAAGACGAATGAGTCTAAGCATCAGCTTTCAGTTACTCAATTATTCATCTCAACCAGTTACTCAACAAATGATTAACACAATAAAATTATTTTGGCCACTGGTTTAAATCAAAGAAAAACATTCCTAGCTTTTCACACAAAGGATTTGCTGCTTTTATTTGCCATATATCATCATAAAATTAATACATTTGGGTTTTGGACTGCTGGTTCAACAAAACAAGACATTGGAAAATACACCTTAACTCTTATATAATATTCCTGTGGAGGATAAAGCAGTAGAAGATGGATGGATGAATGGATTTCAGAGATCAAATCAAGAACCAATGTAGACAAACTCTACAGATGAACCTGTAATGAAATCATTGGCGTCTGGAGTTGCAACTGCTATTAACTAGCAACTAACTTGCTCTCATTCTCACTAAATCTATTGAGAATTTTCTCTATCGTTTGGTCCAGAGAATGTGAGAAACGGTGAAGAATTTCTCAAATTCTAAATGACAACAGCCACAAACCAAAGATAATTAAATTCATCGTCACAATAAGCATAGAACTTTATTATCCCACAAGGAGATATTTGACTGCAGACACGTCATCGTAAAGAAAGTACACATTACGACACTGTGAAAAATGCATACGCAAATGATACTTCACTTAAGTGCTAACATGACAGATGTATGCCAAATTCTTAATGATGGATTATTTAATACACCCCAAAAACATCACTCTAGAACGTAACTATAGCTGTCAGTTAAAAGAAAATTGTATGTTAGGTTACAAGGCCCAAACCTCTTTTCGCCAGACATAACCAATTGCATGTTAGGTTCAGTTCCTTCCCAGCACAGTCTGTCCCTGCTGTACTTTCTCCAGCCTTCATTTGTGCTCCTCTGCACCTCCGCTTTTTGTTTGTCTGACTACTTTCCCTCTTACGTCTGCAGAAAAGCCCAGTGTTGTGCATTGGAGAGGAACAGCCCAAAAACTGGTTCACTGAGCTGCAGGTGCTGAAAGGACATTTTGACATTGTTCGATTTCTGGTGCAGATTGATGACTTCAGGTAAGCCGACCACAACCTCCCCCGCCCCCTCCCTTTTTTTTCCCCCTCATACACTCCAACCTCTCTCCTCTCTACCCTTGGCTGGCCTCGATCCCACTGTGATTGACAGGAGATCCTCACCTACAGCAAACTTACAGAGCATGACAAGAGCCCAATCATCACCACAATGCAATAGTGTGTCCACACACAGTATACAGTATAACCAAAGCCCTTTAATGCTGCTCATACACACACATTCATGTGCAAGTGTTCTAGCTTTGTGGAAGCATGCTGCACTGTGGCATGCTACAGTGGCTCTGTGTAAGTGGTCAGATTGGGATTTATAACAGATCTAAGTGTGTGTGTGTGTGTGTCAGGAGGTGGGGGTCGCTTCACGCCTGACCTCCTCCTGTAATAACCCTCTTCTCTGGGTCGTGTCCTCTCCGCACACACAGGTCCACAGTTGGGGGCAAAGGGCAGAAAATTCTCTCCGGATTGCTTTTGAAGTCTGAAAATGTATCCTCGACAGTTCCTTCAATTCTCGTTTCATCTCTGTTTTTTTTTATATGCTCATCCTGTCTGTTGATTTTGGGAACAGGCAGTGTGGATGGTTGAGGGTCAAAGGGCAAGTGAAAGTGGTAAGCCTCAGGACAGATGTTTTTTAAGACTGCTCGGTTGGAGATAAAGTCACTGGAAATGATTCCTCGACAGAAACGGAGATTGTCTTGCTGACAGTGTTTGACTAGTCAACCTGATAAAGATGAGCTCTCCACTGAGGTATGAGTCGGTATGTTTTTATAACATTAGAGAAAACCGAATGGTTAGTTAGTTAGGTAATTAGTCAGACTAAAACCAGACTTTTAAATGACACATTTCTTTAAGGCGCCATATGTAAGAATGTTGCCAAAAACGGTTACTACACTCAAATTAAAAATACTGAGGTCTTCGAGGTGTTCGTTTTCTCCGCCATTGTAGCTCAGACGTAACTGTTAACCCGTGGTTGCTCGGCAGCAATGATTGGTAGACGGCGGTAGGTGGCGCCACATGCCAAAACATAATTTCAAAACATAAACATGATTTGCAGTCTGCAAAATATTTTTTTTGAATGCAAATATTTTGGCTGTATTGTTGTTGTTGGTGAGTTCAGTTTGTTATATGAACATTATTCCTGAGACTCTGTGACGTATTAGGTGGATTTTATGGCCAGTTGCTTTAGATTTATTACATAATGCAACTTTAAAATTGGACAAACACACCCAGGTATTGTGGATGAGTGTTGAATTACTGCTGATATATTAAACTGGAACTTATAACTTGATGCAAATGTTGGATATTTGCACCTGGTCTCCTTCATCTGTATCTACCTCATCTCTCTCTTGTTCCACCTCTCCTCTGTCCCCCATTTTTCCTTTCACCCCACCTGTCGAGGCAGATGGCCGCACATCTTAGAGAGATTTCTTCTTCTGTTAAAAGGGATTTTTTCTCTCCACATTGTGTGAACTGTTTGGCTCCTCTGCTCTGCATGATGTACAGTGCCTTGAGATAATGCATGTTATGATTTGGCGCGATACAAATAAAATTTAATTCCTTCCATTTTGTTTTTGTCCAGGTGTGCCTCGGCTGGGGACGATGGCCTTGTTTTGGTGTGGAATGTTGAGGTAAAATGTTACAATTGCATTTTTTATTGTAATGACTATATACACACAAACATGGTGGCACTAACTGCATTAATTCTTTTTTTTTTTTCCCCATCTTGCTTTTAGACTGGTGAGAGGCTGCAGGAGCTGAGGGGCCATTCTCAGCAAATAACAGCCATAACAACGCTCATCTGTAGTGATGTACTCATGTCGCACACGTTCCTCATCACGGCCTCCTCAGACAGAAGTCTCAGTGTATCCTCTGAACAAACGATTGGGCAAACTTTACACACTACATTTATCACACTACAAGTAATTGTTGTTTTTGTAATTCAGAGTCACTTTACCTTAATCACATTTGTCAGCTGTGGGACCCTGATACCGGCAACAGAGTTCAGACTGTGTCCGATCTTCAGTCTTCTGTAAAGGTAACTGATAAACTGTCCAGTCTGTCCAGTGGATACATGTTATATATGACGGCAATGTGCCTGCTGGAGCCTGTAAATTATAATTTTTCCAAATGCTAAATGATGTTAGCTCCCAGTAGCCTCTGCGGCTGATGTCATTTCCACCATCTTGTGCCACCTTGTTTCAACAGAGGATTTCTTTCATGCCCGTTATGTAATATCTGCTGCTGGAAGTCTTTCAATCCGAAACTATAATAACGTTTGTTGACGTTATTAAGAAGCATGGGGTCATGGGAATTGTTGTCTTGTTTGGGCTCTCTGTGCGTACAGTGAGAACACACAGCAATGGGCAATGATGATTTATTTTGACAAATACGCTCAACAAAATGAAAAAAACAAGACAACACACTGGTTTAATAGTACCAAATTTTTCCTTCCTCACTCATTCATAGGTTGAGTGTAGAGACTGTAAAGTGGAGGATGTCATTAAAAGGCCACAAAAAATGAAACTGCCTATTTACTTGATTAGCATTACAGATTTCTATGAATTTAAAGAATTAGAAACCCTTTGGCTAATGTAAGCACTCTACTCCAAAAGTATATCACATTTTAATGCAGAAATGTTACATATTATATCTTTAACAGTAGCCCCAGCTGGAGTAATGTGAAACACACTTTGATCAGTTACATTTTCTTCTATAATGCTGTGATGGTAATTACTATTTCCACTTTACAGTCTGAGGTTAATTACATCATTCGGAGGTTAATTACACTTTTCTTCACTGATTTATATGCGCGTCTGTGTGTCCAAATTTAAAAATAGCATGTCTTTATACGCATGTTCTCTTTCCCTCTCAGTGCTTGCTGGTGCTGGAGCGGCTGTGTGTGTGGCTCTCTGGTGGGGAGGAGCTGTGTGTGTGGAACAAAGACTTTCAGCTGCAGTGTCACAGGCAGAACCACAGTGACACTGGTGAGGAGAAACAAAATCATCCGTCGATAACTGTCACAAAAAAAACATCCCTCGGTTGTTGCACCAACTGTGTGCGACTTTCTGACCCTGCTGTTTGCACACACACAGAGCGGTTATTGTGATATAATTATTGTATTTTGGCATTTTGCAGGAATAACCGCTTTGATAGAGCTGCCCAAGAACTGCATAGCTGCTGCGATGGATAAGGAAATAAGTAAGAGAAAGATTTTGAGGATCTCATTCAACAAAGATGATGATTTCACTCAGGAGTATTTGAAGTATTTTTTTCCTTTGCAGTTATCTACAGACTTACATATTCTACTGACTCCTCCATATCTTTGGCTGAAATCCGCTGTCTGTCCGACCACCAGGACCGGATTCGAGCTCTCATCAACGTCAATGGTCGGTATCTTTGAGAAAACAACAGTGACATCAAAGTGACTTCATCCGACTTGTCACATACAGTAGAAGTGAACTGGTGTTTCCTTCGAAACAAACCGAGCTCTGGTTGTTTTCCTCAGACGGGCTATTTGCCAGTGGTTCCCATGCGGGCGAGTTGATCTTGTGGGACGCGATTGATTGGAACATTCTTGCCTATGAGCACATCCTGTGGGAAGAGTCACCACCCTCTGCTCTGGCCGAGATACGCCTCGGGGCTCCCAAACCCAGCGAGATGTCCATTCAGCATCTGACCACCAATGGAAAGGTGCTAAAGGGGACGTGACGGGTGGATCGGGAGGAAATTAAGATGTTATTTTGCCATTGTGAGCCTTAAAGTAACGGAATGTTTGTTTGTGGTTGTTCTAGCTCATCCTTGCAGCTGTGGGTAGTGGTCTGTACGTGTACAGCATTCTGACCAAAACAGTGGTGGCCTACAGGAAGGTGGCCCATGACTCCAACGTCTTGCACACCATGCTGGTATCTGAGAGGTAATCCAGTTTATTTGCTACATTATATTTTTCATACGGGGATAAATGATAATATAAAAGCTGTATATTTATCCATATTTAAGACCTTTTTTTTACGCAGTCTCTCTATGTCATTATGTTGAGGGATAAAACGGAGGTTTTATATATAAAAAAACACTATAACACACAATAATAGCAAAATTGGAAGAACATCAAGCTCACAATAAACACTCTTCTTTACAATTGTCTTTATTTATATATCTGCCTGTCTCTCAAATAGCAGTGGTAATGCACCAATTCCTCAGCACGCAGGAATGTTTAGTTTATCGTCCCACTCGTTGATTTGAATGTTATTTTTAAGCTTTTGCTGATTTCAAACATCCTGGAGCTCAACGGAGAACACAAACAAACATAAAGATGCATGCAAAAGTGGGAGCCAGGGCACAAGTCATCAGCTGATGGACACTGACACTGTCTCTGACTGTTGCAGCGAGCTGATGTCCTGCTCTGAGGACGGCAGCGTGAGGATGTGGGAGATCCAGGATTTGCCTCTGCCTGCTGAACCTGCCTCTGCAGGTGACGGTGACACACACACACACACTCTCACTCACTCAAATATGCAGGGCCATCTTCCCGTTTCCATCTGTGAAGAAAACTGGACTACATTCCCACTCACAATGTTCAAAGGCTGAGGGTAAATTGGCTGCACTCGGCCTGTATGTGTTTACAGTTGTGGGCAGTGTGGAAGTACACTAATGCAGTCCACATGTGGTATTGTGTTTATCAAAGCAGAGTGTAGTCTCCTGGCACTCCGCTATTATGTGTGGTTTATTGAGTGGGGTGGTCTCAAGACGAGTGTTTGTTTGTGCGGTCGTGTCCGTCTTTGCCTGCCTGCAGTCGGTGCAGAGTTGTGCTCATTCCGAATACATATTGGCTGCAGAGCAAAGACGGGGCTGCATCATCTGCTTCTCATCAGCGGGGACGTATTCTGGGTCTGGTGTTGGCTTTTTTGGCTTTCTGGCCAACCAGATACCAATCACTTGCATCTCCTGTAGTCTTTAAATGAAACATTTGGTGTATTTGAACCTGAAAGCTTTCCCATAAATTGGAATATTGATGATTTTCACACAGCAAAGTAACGTGAAAAGGAGCACAGTTTCTGATAACCTTGGAGCTTTTTAGTTCTTCTAAGCTCTGTGGAACTGTTTGGCATCTTCTAGCGTGTTGTTTTGGTTTTACAAGCAACAACTACTGCTGTTTTTGTTGACTGTCATGTTGCTGTCAGTGATGTTTTCAGCTGGTGTTTTCAATTAAAAACAGCAGTACTACATTTTGTTGCCTCTAGTTAGAAAGCAGCAGTGAACAAAGTAGGTAAAAGTTAAGCCGAGTTCGCAGCATGAAATATTTTCACTTTTCTAGTTGCTAACAAGTTTT
This sequence comes from Microchirus variegatus, assembly GCF_963457635.1. Taxonomy (NCBI): domain Eukaryota; kingdom Metazoa; phylum Chordata; class Actinopteri; order Pleuronectiformes; family Soleidae; genus Microchirus; species Microchirus variegatus. The sequence goes on from NC_139802.1 coordinate 40,037,580, forward strand.
CAGCAGTTACATGTAAGCTCTTCAAATACACAATCAGACTATCGCAGTTGGCAAAGAGACAACACAGAGCTAAACGACATGTATTACTGGAATATCTTTCAAATAAAATGAATGCTAATCTGTCTTTCTACAGCTGGATTTATCAGTAATATGAATCGCTGCTTTGTCCGTTTTTGGCCCTTTCTTGAGGGCAACGGTATCCGAAAACCGGAAGTCGGCGAAAAGTTCTATTCTTGGCTCCACACTGCAGCACAGAGTTCTACACAAACTTCCACCCTCAGAGGATTTATCTGTCCAGTGGATACATGTTATATATGACGGCAATGTGTCTGCTAGAGCCTGCAAATGATCACTTTTCCAAATGCTAACTGCTGTTAGCTCCCAGTAGCCTCTGTGGCTGATGTCATTTCCTGTACCTTAAGTTTCGTTTTACTTTTCTTTTTTTTTTTTTTTTTAAATACTATTAAACGGAGCATTCTGAACAGGGCTGTTTTGGCAGGGTGATTGAACTGCTGTGGTGCTTCATCCTTATGGTATTTTGACCAAAGCATGTCACAGACATGTTCATTAGGACACCAGGGAATTGGGTTAACTTAAAAAAAAAAAATGGGGTATAATATGGGACCTTTAAATTCTGAGCTTAGCTATAACAATAATTTTCCCTTCAGCCGTCATAGTTGATGTCCAGCTTTAAATTATTTTTAACTCAGGCTTCTTTGGGATGTGGAATTTTGGTCGGTCCAACAAACAGACCGGTCCCCCGTCTAAGAAGGTCATGGAAGTCCCCAACATCAGGATACTGGAGCTGACGGGTGACCTGATCGGACACTCGGGGGCAGTCCAGGTACGGTCACGTCATCACGTGCAGACCTACAGTAATCATAATATGTGATGTGACAGTAAGTAGCTAAAAAAATAAAGAATCCCTTTGACCTTCTGGCAGATGTTTGTGAGCTTCAAGGAGAACGGTCTGGTCACCTGCTCGACTGACCACCTGCTGATTCTGTGGAAGAACGGAGAGAGGCAGTCTCACCTCCGCAGCCTGGCACTTTTCCAAAAACTGGAGGAGAATGGAGGACTCTGAACTCTTTAACCTTTGACTCTGTGCCTTTTTTAAAAGAAGAAGAAGAAGAAGAAGTGGTAGGTTAGTGGTTGATGTTGATCATGAATAATTTATATGTATAAATGTAATGATTGTTGTTTGCGTTTACTTATTATTTAACGGCTTGCTTTTTGCACGAAAATCAAATTTTAACATAAAGTCTCAGTAAATACCTCATCTGGAAACTGTGATGTTTTTTTATTTCCAGCCTGGTGTGTTAAAGTGCTGTGTTATCTTTCCCCGTCAGGTTCATATTCATATTCAGGAGGTCTGTGCGGTACATTTATGTGGCACTTTATGTGGTTAGATACAGCTTTCTTTTTATTGCTGTTCAATGCAGGGTGTCTGCAGTGTCTTAAATAGTATTAAAAGTTGATGAATCAATTTCAAAACTGTTAAAAAACTCCTCCACACGTTCATATAACATGGTCATATTTAAAGAATGCTTTAATCGTCTCTCACAATACATGTGTGTTTGACAGGAAACATCAAAATAAGACATCATAAACCAGAGCAAAATACATTAAATCTTGACATGGTAGGTTTTTAAGTGACCGACGGAAAGCTTTTGTCACTACTTACGTAATGCATGAGGCAGTAAAACACACATTTAAGTTCTCGTGGCCCGGCGATGACGATGAAATTTCCTCTTTGAAAAATAATTTGTATATTACATCACTTTCGAGTTATTGTCCTGTTGGTGAAGTATACATAACACAGAGTTGGCACGTCGCCGTCGCAGCCACGGCCATCGTCGGTGTCGAGGATGGGAGGGAGTGGAGAAAACGGTGAAAAGTGACGAAGGCTTCGGATTACATAACGAGCAGTTGCACAGTCTAATTCTGCCTCCAAGTGAGACACGAAGCAACAAGCTGTAATCTGAACTAACTTCTGACATTACATACCAGTCACTGCTCGACACAGAAAAAGGCAATGTAAATCTTTGTGAGTAGAAATCTAGCAAAAATATCTTCATGGGATCTGGTGATAGCAGTGAAACATTCAAATCTGGAGCCATAAAAATAAGAATAGTTAAAAAGAAAATCTTATTTCCGAGAGGTTGGAAATCACCCCTGCAACATTCAAACGGCCAAAACAAAAGCGACACACACACAAACATGATAAATTGGCGGAGTATTTACACAAAAACAGCAGTTTTTTACGTTCAGGTGGTTTTACAGTGTATTGCAACGTGAGCGGAACGGAGAACAAAGACGAGGTTAAGGCGTCGATTAAGACCTTGATCGTCATAACAACACTGATGAGGAAACTTGAACGTGGACGTGACCGACATGAAAATCAAAGCAGACAAATCAAGTATGAGATTCACATTTGGGCTGACCGCACCCGATTCTCTCCGTGTCTTAGAAAGAAGTGAAAGAACATCAGGGCAATCGTGACAGGACTGTTAACACTGACATGCCAAGTCGACGCAAAAGCTGTAGCACAGACCATAATGCAATGTACCCGAGGTCTTTTGTCTTTTAAATATATAAAATACTGTATTTATGGCTTTCTCTTGTGTTCTCTATTTCAGAGGAGGAACTATTTCAACACAAAAAACAAACAAAACAAACAACAAAACTTTGTTTCTGGAAGTTTGACCTAAGAATAAGGCACCTGTTGCAAGCTTTCTGTGCCTTTGGTTAAATCTCTCATGTGCATTTCCTTCACAAACACGCACATTATTTTACTTCACTCATGACCGTCGTCATCGAAATCCATGGTTACAACAACTGGTAATGGACAGAAATGACATTACGCCGTTTTCCCCAAAGGAGCTCGGGTCGTTTACGCCCGTCTACAAATCTCATTTTCATTTGGTGGTAGTGCTTTTCATGTGGTCAACATTCAAAACAAAAGTGCTCTGAAAAATACAGAAATGAATGAATCAACACATTATAATACTGCTAACGAGTACAGCTCTCGTGTATTAAAGCTCAGAGGTTGTGTATTTATTCAGAATTATAATAAATTATTGTCGTTTCCTCTTCTGTTCCCTGTGGAGCGTTAACCAATTTCCTGTGGATCTGATCCCAATTATCACTCTCCCTTCAGATAGTTCTATTTTTTTTGGTTGGCGCTCAACTGCAAAACCCCAGTTTGACCACCAGAGGGCAGCAATAGACAGCACACGGATCCTCTGATCTGACGGCTTCTTGTTTGACACTTAAAATCCACATAATTTGAAAATCATGTGCAACCACCCTTTTTTTCCCCCCCTTCCAAAGAAAAAGAGCCAATTACTGTGAGGTGAAAAAAAAAAATCAGTTTAACAGAAACCATGTGAGAGACAGAGCTGGTTTAGAGAGTTTTGAGCTGGTCCAGACATGGATCTGCTGCTCCTGCGAGGTCCACTTCCAAAGATGAAAGATTTGTACACTGTACTAACAGTTAGCGTAGCATCAGCGGAAGGCTTATTGTTCAGATACTCACAAGTCCGATTTGTTTCGACTCGCTAGTGTCTACAGTTATTGACACAGAGCTATGCTTGTTACCGAAACCTCCAACTCAAACAAGCTCAGATACAGTGCAATTCTGTTCCTCCATTTGTTCTGCCTTACACAACGTCTCAACTGGCTTATTTCGCTAGTGCACAAGAAGACCGCGATGCAGAAGAAACGGAAGATTTCTTGGTGCGAGATACTTTGCTGCCCGTTTTTTCGGTAACTTCCTTTACGTAATCTAGCCTAGCCTCCTCTGTAACCATAGTACTTGGGCTAACTCTAGCCTGGAGGATTTGGGGGGGTTAAACACAGCAGGAACTTCTGATTGGTAAGAATTTGGTCCTAGACACGCGTCATAGTTTTTGTGCCGCTGGTTGCACCTCATACAAGTTGATCATTTAAGCTAAGCACCTTCACAAGTTGGCACTTTGAAAATGAACACATTCACTGGCAGGTATGAGGAGATATCTTTCATCAGTACCTTTTTTAGCTTTGGTCACCATTGTATTCACCGTATGTTTCATTTACAGCAACAGACAGATGAAGAACTGAAGGGTTTTGTTAAAGGAAAGTAACAACTTTGGGAGGGCGGATATGGGATCTGTAATGAAGCAAGAGGAAGATTCAAATGAAACTGTCAGGATCAGCTAAAGTGCAGGTTTGTGGTTTTGTTACACTGTGTGGTACGGATTGTCAGGTGAGCCGCGAGGCCCGCACAGTTTCATCGTGGTGCCGTTGGGAATAACAAACGGGGTGGCAACGTGGCAACACGCCGTCGACCGGGGGGGCCTCAAATGACAATCTATTCTCTACTGGCAGAACAGCACGTCCAACTGGAACCACGCAAGAAAAGAGGCTGTGATTTGAGAGGGAAAATGGTGTCTCAGTGTTCATCGTGGCCCGGTTGAGAAGAACCGTTCCAAATGCAGGGCTGCACTCACTGTCCTGCCCTGTTCTGAGTGATGGGTGAGAGGAGGCTACCAGGAACCCGGTCAAGAAGGGGACGGAGGGCGCAGACTCTTGCACTTCATCTCGTCCAAGCTCTTCCAGTACTTGTAGTTGTCCGACAGGTGCTCCATGAGACCGGGCAGGCTGGCAAAGGCTGTGGGGGAGACGGACAGGAAACGAGGGGTGAGTTCAAGGAGAAGCAATAGAAAGTGACACAAAGTGTAATGGTGTGGTTGGTTGAAAATATAGCTTTGTAGCTATTGAACGCCACTGAAACGGTCTTTATAGTTAGTCTGTTTTGGCTGTGAAATGCAAAAATACATTATTTCAGTTTAGATTCATGCACTGATTTGTTTTAACATCAAATCCTACTGAAAGGCTATTTGTAATGTATCTGAATATGAAAAAGTTGTACAAATGCGCTAAAACGTCTCTTTTGATCCTTTAAACTGACTGTAGTACATTAAATTTAGTGCAAAAATAACATTATTTCACATTGAATACCTTCCAGAATTACTTTAATTTTCTATTGACACATTTAACAGTTAAACTTGGGCCCTCTTCAAATATTACTGATCAAATTATTACATATAAGCTAACATGGATGTAGCTCATACAACTTAAAATCAGTTAAAAATCAGGCTTTAGGCTTGGGCACATGGAGTAATGTGTAAACTGCATTTCTCTGTCCTTATTTATCCGGCGTGTGAAAGCACGGCCTGGAGGGGCAGACCCCTTCAACAGACAAATGTGAAAGGGGTGTTCCTAAGGTATAAAAGATTACGGTCACGCCGTGCTCAGGGTCTTTCTTCAGGCAACCACTAATGTGTAGATTGACCTTTGCAAAGAAAATAAAACCTTGTCGGCCGGCAGAAGTCTATATTTCATTCTTCACCAGCAGCAGAGAATTTCCACAACACTTAGGGGTTCTCTGGTGTACTTTATAGGCAAAGACCTTGCTTTGTGTAGGCAGCCATCATGCACCAACATGTTTCTATGGGTGTCCGAATGGACAAACTAGCAGAAGCGAAGGCCACCAACGTTCCCTGATACCCTTGGGAAAGGGCCCGGACCTTTTAATAGTCAGCTCATTTCAAATTCTCAATCAAAAGCATTAAGTTAGGGAACTCAGTAGCTGCTGTAGCCTCTGATTATCGTCAAGTGAACGAGACACAAAAAGTTCTGTCCACTTTGATAACATTATGAAAGAATGTCCTCGGGGCCAGAGCAGACTGCAGGAATGAGTATATCAACAAGCCCCTCTTTTGGTGCACAAATGGGCGTATAAGTATTATTTTAAGGCAGACTGGGAAAAAATGTGGCTCCATCTCTTTATTCCTAAATAAGTATCTTGGCAGAAACACCTACAGCAACATGACTGTACTGACTGAACACACCTGCTTCTTCTTGTTATCATTCCACACCATCTATTGAGCATGAAGATGTGTTTGTGTGAGGGTGTAGTTAGTGGCTAACGTTACATACACTTTGTAAAGTAACTTCCACATAAAAGGGCTAAATATCTCTCTCTCCCACACACACAGAGTGTGTATCCTCAATTACCCCCTTACCCCACGTTGTTTAAATCCTCATATACTTGCAGATGACCCACGCTGCATCACAGGGGCTATAGGTGACATCACCGTGACCTGCCGGTGACCCCGGTGAACTGGAATCGGCCGCATGTGTGTTTTTGTGTTGATGTGCAAGCGAAGTTCTGCTCGACTGCTCGTCCCTCCCCAGACCCAGTGATCGTAAACCCCCATCCCCTCTGCTATTTTCCCCAACTTCCCTTCCCCTGACGCCCTCACAGTCTCTCTCTCTCCATCCCACTGGCATTTGGAATCTTTCCGTGACATCAGAGCTGTGTTGACAGTAAACAAGTCCCCTCTTGGGAAGTCTTAACTAAAAGAGAAAAAAATCAGTGGGAATGAGGAGCTACAAGCACCATATCTTCTCTTCTTCAATTTGTTTCTGTCATTTCCTTCAAAATGCAATTTGCCATAAAAATAACAGAGTATCTCAATGCAGTAATGTAATAATAATAAGGCCAATTTGACTGTCTGCATCTTGATAAGCTGTGTTTTATCTTAACTAAGTGTCAAGATACTTAGCTGGAAAGACAACAGTCTCTGGGTGTACTGTATATTGTATACTGTATATATCCATTAGCAACAGAAAAACTACATTTCATTGTTCAGTTCAACAGATTACAACAGAAATATTCATTCATGATGCTAAATAGATACATTTTACAGTGAAAATGTAAACTTCTGGGGAATTTACTTTGACATGGTTGACCCATGGATCAGGTGAGGAGGGCCATAAATATTTACACCTCAGATAATTGTGGGTAGGTTGAATTTACGTGAGATAATGCATGGGAGATGAGGCAAATAATTGTGTTAACATAATCCACTGTTGGAAGTGTCTTGACACATCAAATGATGCAAGTCTTTAATTCAGTAAATTAAGTGGTGCGGGGTTTGATAATGTGTGGACCGATTACAGTGCAGATTGACAGCATCCTATTTGGAAAGACTGGGAAGATGGTGATGATATAGTGCTATATAACTGCCATTAACAGTGTAAAACATTTAAAATAATATTTGTTTTTGTCCAAAAACAGGTATTTTTCCAACTCTCTTCTCTCTGGTGACGAAGACGCTGATTCGCCGGCTTCCTGCAAAAGCGTGAGTGAAATGACCGTAATAACTACTTGTTGGCTTTGACTTGCAACCTCTCAGCTATCCGAAACTGCCAGAATTTTTCCAACGGCATAAACCGTTGGGTGATTATGGCAATGCAAAGTGTGCTTGAACAAATGTGTCGTCTGCGATGCGCTCTGTGTAAAACGAACGTTAAATAAAGTGTTTTTTGTAGTCTAGAAGGGCTGGAAGAGGTTTAAAAAAAAAATAAACTGTGTGTGTTTCCACTCACAGTTAAGCTATGGTAATTGGACTCTGTCCTTGTCCCAGTGTTAAAGTGCAGCGGGGAATCGATATGTTGAAATGAGTCTTTTCCGCATCCGCTAACACTGAGTGGTGATACTGTGTGTCCCCTTTTAACTTCTCAGTATTAATTCTTTGCAAAAAAGACACAGCCTTTCATCCATACAGTATACAGCAATACCACCAGAAATGGTGGGGGGGCAGTATAGAGTCACTAGTCCAATCAGTCAGGGAGACGATGAAGAAGAGTCTATTCAAAGTCTGCCAAAGTTTGTTGGCTTATCCCTGCAGCCGGTAAACAAAGAGTGACTGCCAGTTGAGCTAAGGGACGTGGCATGTTTAATTCAAGGAGATATCTGGCAAAGCAAGTCGTCAAAATTTGAGGTGAACATACGGAAATATTGAAAATACTGCTTTTTATTAATCTCCCCCCCGCAACACCAATGTGTATTATATTCCCCATTCATGAAACTACTTGCATTCAGGGGTCAAAAGCAGCTTGTGTTTATGTCTATTTTGGATAAAAATGGAGTATAAATTTGCCTTTAATTGTTTCCGAGTGGCTAGCTAGCTCAAAAGTAGCTATTCTGTGTCTCTCAATCATTCATTAACATAACAACAAAAGTAACGCTCTATATTTCGCCATGTTTTTCTCGAGTGGACTGAACATATTCATGCATTGGTAATTTAGTTTGTATTCCTATAATATGGGTGTGTTACTTTGAGAAATTGAATTTAGTACAGTTTCTATTATTATAGAAACTTTTTTTCAAATGTCATATAAACTGAATGAATGTTTACCAAAACACAAAGTATGCAGTAATGAAAAATCCCCAGAGAGGATGACTTTCTCTGGAAAAACAGGTACTCCGTTCTTCGAGAGTAAACAAGTGAACTTGCAAACCTGTCACTGCAGCACCTCGCTGACAAGCGACAAACACAAGCCTGACCTTTCACTAACGTCATCAGACTCCGTGGTAAAAAAAAAAAAGTACGTACAGTATGTGACTTTATTTTGGAACATGCAATCCCACTTGAAGTTGAAGTGGAAAAGGAAATGACTCCGCAAGTCACGTATATAACAAGCAGAGATGGTAATCAAGAGGCAAACAAACACGCTGCAGGGCCTGCAACAGAAAATGTTGTCCTTACCATCCCAGGCATCAAACATATCGGTGATAAAGTAGTCTATGAAGGAGATCTGCGATTTGGGCACACTGCAGGTGTTCCTGTCGAACACTGGCATCACCACTGGCAGCCCTTGTCTCTTCTCCTCATCTGTCTGCAGGGCAAACAACAACAACAACAACAACATCACCATGAAGTGACAGCAGAGAAAATAAATAAACACTCAGGCTACAGTTGGCTCTTGGAACAGTTAGAGGCCTTAAATAAGATCAATTCTGTCATTCTTCTGTCCACAAACCTGTGCAAAGTACTCCTCTGAGATCCGTCCAGCCCATTCGATGCAGAGCTCAAGTGGTCTGCAGGGGTTGGCCACATCTGCACATTTGATCAACATCCTCTTTATCAGCAAACGGTTTTCTGGAGCGTTCTTGATGTTGGCCTGTCCTTCACAATCACTGTTGATACTCTGTAAGATAGGAAAAGACGTAAGACATTCCTGGAAAACAAAAGACTAAATGTTTGTTTCTTTCAGCTTTGTTTCTTTCAGTGACCCTTTCTAGGGGTCACCACAGCAGATGATCCACATATGTGATTTATGTGGCTTGGTGGGGGATTCAAACTGGAAGCCCATTTCCCTTCCACTCGGCCATGGGCTGCTGTTAGCTAATGTCTTGCAAGTATCACTTCACCCCAGAGTGTGAGTGAAGTATTGTTTTTAGTAGCTCTGTGTGTCTGTTTGTTTGTGCTTCCACACTTGCACTTGCCAATATGACCAGCAGAGGCCGCCAGAGGCTTGTTGCGTAAATGGGGTGAAGTCTGTCATCTCTGATTGCCTTGCTATCAAATAAGGGACCAGGAATATGTTTCTGTCTTTTATTTTCTTTGTGCGGGAGGGTGATGTTGCTCATACATTCCGCGTTTCACATATCTGCTAGATCCACATGATACATTTCGGCCATTTCGGCAATGGGTGGCATGGCACCTTGGTAGACACATGCGAGCACACCTCCAGTTTGCGTCCACGCAAAGTCGACTGCACATGCTCCCTGTAGGACAACACTTTCCATTCCAGTTGGTGGTGTGCTCATGTTTTGGTCCAAAGAGACACAAAGGAGCCAGTAACTATTGACGGATCGCTTGAGATTATGTGATGGTTTCCCTTATGAATGCAAACTCCTGGTGGTAAAAAATCTGGCACTGGAATGGAATACTGTATGAGATCGGGAAATGCAAATCGACTCTCCATGGGTACATAACGTGGAACCCTTCAGTCAAACCTCTGGATAATGTTTCATCGGGAGAATACAACAGGAGAAGGAGCAAGTGATAGTGATCTCGATGCTACAGAGTCTGACTCGGACAATATCCAGTTGTATTTGTCATATGTGAATGTTTAAATCCTTACAATATTTTCAATATATTGCCCAGACATCGTCAAAAGTTCATGTCTTGGCAAAGACCACCGATACTTACACTTGTGCTGGTCTCTTCTATGGCAGCCATTGGTTTGTTGATGCTGTTCACAAATTTGCTGACGTGCTCGAAGTGCCTCGTCATCTCTGTGGCCAGGACCATGTCGATGATGGCCTGCCGCAGTGTTCGGAACTGATTCCTGTCGACCAGGAAAGAGCGTGAAAAGGATAAAGAATTATTTGCATCATGTTGTACATCGATGGTTACAATAAAACACTGCCCCTTTAACTGCCGCTGCAGACCTGTCTATGTTCTTAAAGATGTTGCTCTTGCTGTCTCGGACAGTGAGCTGGAAGGCGAGGGCTGCGTGGTGGCTCTCCAGCACGGCGGTGTCGTTGTAAAGGATTGCCAGTTCGCTGCCAGCGTTGCAGAGGAATGAGTTGGTCCTGCCCGGGTGATCCACATCGTGCACTGTGGCTGCTATCAACGCCGCCACCTCATCCAGCTGGTCCAGACTGCTCTGAATGAGACAGAAGAAACAGAGGCTAATGTTGGTGTACTGGTTTAGTAGGAGTGGATTATCACACACTGATATTGGGATCATTTGAGCATGTTTTAGAGGATGGTATCGATTAAGTAGGTTTGAAACAAGCCAGCACAATCTGTGTCGTGGCTAATATGTTATTGACCTGTAGTTACAGGTAATTAAAAAAGAGCAGGGCCGACAAAGTAGGCAGAGCAGGCAACTAACCCGTTCGAGTTTTCGAAAAAGCAGACACGGCACTGGTGAAAGAGTATAGTGTTGAGGCAGATTTAAACTCGACAACGAAACAACAAAGGCATTACAAAGAGGAGACAATTCAAGAGCTACTGGGCAGCGTTGGCTGATTTTCATTCATGCTTCATCAGTGTCTAATTCAATAGCTGTTTATCAGGATATTGAGTGTCCCTTCAAACTGACACTCAATATGCTGACCCTCATGCTAAAACCGCTTACAGCGGCGAAATGTGTGCTACCATTTCAAATGTGCATGTTTGATTTCCTCTAACCTTGACTCTCTCTTTGCGTAGGAAGTAGGCAGTCGCGTGCAGCACGTCTGCGGCGTGCGTGGAGTTGTGGTACGCGTTGGACGAGTGGTAGCTGGCCTCCATCACCTGCAGCCAGGAGCGCAGCGTGGCTTCGGAGCAGTTGAGGAACTCGCACACTCCAAAGCTCGTGAAGATCTTCAGCCCGAGGTAAGTCAGCGGTCTGCAAGGGTCACAGAGTGAATCTAAATGGACAGTGCAGGTTTCAGCAACATCAACTTTACTTTTGATTTAGCCGTCTTAAATGCATCCTCATCTACTTTGAAGGTTTGTTTTAGAACACGATGTACGACCTAAAACAGAGAGTTTGTTGTTCAAACGTGAGCACAGCTGACTTTCTGTGGATCAAATTTGCTTTTGTAGATCAATACCACTCGTGTCCGTCCATATAGTAAGTGGCCGTCTGCAGCTTGTTCGCTTATATTAGCATAAAGAAAACAACGGAAAACAAAGTGGAAAGTGCTCCGAGAATAGATGCCTCTGAGGTTGAGGTTGAGGTTGAGGTTCTACCTGGAACCATTTGCTTCTGAAAATCCCTTTCCCGAAAGAAAGGGTTTTTCAAGGGTTCTTGGTAACACTTATGGTTCCAGTAAGAACCATTTAGATCCAGAGAACCCTTTAAAACCCCTTTCCCGAATAAAGGGTTTTAAAAGGGTTCTTGGAACCTTTGTAAAAAGGTTCTAATTGGAGCCAAAAAGGGTTCTCCTATGAGGATAAGCCGAAGAACCTTATATGGTTCTACTTAGCACTTTTATTTCTAAGAGTGTAAGATCCAGATCATGTCCAAATCAGCACCAAATTTTACCTCTTCATGGATATTAGTACCCGAAATACTTCAGACATTAAAATTAGAAGGGTTACACACTTTTAATGCTGAGGCAGAATATTGTATTTTAATGACTTCGAGTACCAATGTTCTGAATGAATTCCTTTGAAAAGGTCAGAAATCACAGCTGTTTGTTTCTCCTGCAAAACTGCAAACTGCAGAAGTGGCTCTGTGCTAAGCTAACCTAACCACCGAGTAAACGTGAGTAACATCAGTGTTCTCATCCAACTGAAACCAAAACAAAAGTGGAAAAAATAATCTATTTATTTAATGTATTTTATCCAATAAATCTTACCAACCCTAAAGACATTTTATTCAAAATAGCAATTGTTCCCTTCAAACTTATTTGCTTTAGTCAAAGAACCAGCAAAACTGTTTTCAGCTGTGCTAACATCATTGCACAAGGGTTTTCAAGGGTTTTCTCATCATCCAATAGCCTTCGAACGCCATTAGCAAACACAATGTACCATTAGAACACTGGTGAGATGGTTTCTGGAAATGGGCCTCTATACACCTATGTACATATTCCATGTATGTAAAAAACAGACGTTTGCAGCTAGAACAGTCGTTTACCACATTAACCATGTATAGAGTGTCTTTCTGGAACTTTGAGAAAGTGACCCCAAACTTTTGAACGACATGGTATCTACATTTTTCAAAGAAAGACATCGACTTTCCAAATGATAGACAACTTCCATGTAAAAAAGGGTTCATATACTGTTTTTCTGAGCCTCCTTTAGGCCTTTTTCTTTACCTCTTGTGCGTAGCTGCCTCCAGCTCGAGGATGTTGAACTCCCAGCATTCCTCATCATTCAGCATCTCTGCGATGGATGGAGGAACGTCACTCAGAGTGACCGGAATGGCCAGCTGGCTCTGACTCATATCTGTCAGATAGACACGCACACGCAAAGGTGATTTCACCATATATGGGGCAAAGATTTGATGGATAAATACCACATTTGGCCCTCTGATAGTATATACTGTATGAGCGAACATACTGCTTAATTGTCTTACTGAGTGAATCTGATCCTTTCAAACTCTGCCAAGAAGACGGTGTGTGTGAAAAACTTGATGAACAACAGTTTCTTGGAAAAAAAAAAAGGCTCTTAATTTAGATCTTCTTAACTTAAGTGCTCTTGTGACTGTAATAACCGTAAGCGTAGCATTCACATTCTAGGAGGATAAAGAACATTGTGAAGCTTTCCGCATAATAATAACCACCTTCATCTTCATATTTATTCATGAGATTCACTCATGTTTCATAATCCCTGTGATGAAGGAGAACCACGGGCCAAAAACGTGTTCTGCTTGCTGTTAACGCGAACATTAACTGAGTGATGTTCAGCTTGTCTTCTGGTTCATCTATCATATCGTCCTGATTTGTCTCCGATAAGTTGGACAACCTGCATCTTTATTAGTACATGGAGTTCAGTTATGTCACTTCATTCCCAGCAAATCTCCGACTGCATTATCACTCTCATCAGCCTTGATTAGTGAAAATGGCTTGAGCAGTGTGCAAGGCTAAGAGGTAACTATAATCTATCCATCATCCATCCATCCATCATCTACCACTTAATCCTTTGAGGTTGACATTGGGTGAAGGGCAGGCTAACCCCTGGACAGGTCACCAGCTTATCACAGGACCAACATACAAGAGACAAACAGCCCCACACTAACATTAACCACAGTCATTTGCACGACATCCATGATCTTCCAACAGTGTTTTGTCAACATAGCTGCTGTGCAAACGGCCCATTGATCCCAATCTGACTTTGAAGTGTAGATATATACGACAGCGCTGTACATGAAATGATCAGTGCCGTGTTGTCACGATTCTTTGGCTCATTAAAACTTACTTTTGCAGAAAACATATTCATTTCCAGAGAGTCTTCGAAGTCCATCCTATAAAGAAAAACAAGATCCCGTTGTGAGGCTATTATATAATAATCATTAGCAGTTGTAGTATTGTCATCATTATTATATTATGCAACTGCATGTTTCCTTTCACCCCAACCGGTCTAGGCAGATGGCCGCACATCTTTGAGTCTGGTTCTGTCAGGGATTTCTCTCCACTGATGCCTAGTATTTGCTCATTGTGTGAACTGTTGGGTTTCTATTCTCTTTATAATATTGTAATCTTGAGATAATGTATGTTTTGTATGTATGATTTGGCGCTATACAAATCTAAGTTACCCAGTGTGCAAAGCTGCGACTTCTTGTCCTTCTGCGGTGACACAGATACAGATACACAGACTTATGCAAACCTACCACTTATCTTGGTGAACTAACTCCCAATATTCACTCAACAGCAGTAACGCTGATACATGTGTAATTTCCTTCGCAGAATCTTTTTAAAATTCCATTCAAATTTTGCGATAATCATCTTTAACCTCCATATGAGGGTTGTAGGAGGGCGCTTGAGCTGACATAGGGCAAAGGCAGGGTACACCCGGGACAGGTCAGGGCGACACATTGAGACAAACAACCTCTTTAGATGCTAAATTTAGAATCTGCCTTCTCCCCAAATCTGCATGGTTTTGAACCTGGAGAAAACCTTGCGAGTGAGAGCTGCTTACGCTCATGAGTCCCCCAACCAGGTCGTTGGTGTGGGGGTCGTCTTCTTTCGCGGCCAGCTGTGGGGAGTAGAGTTCGGTTGTTCTCAGGATCTCCAGCACGCGATCCAGAGCCTCGGCCACCGTTACCGGACTGCTCTCCTGAGCTGCGTTGATGATGTTAATTACCTGGGGAAGAAGGAGGGGAGTAAACACGAACGTTAATCATCGCAGAACAGTTGCTACATACGTAGAATGGAAACACGCAAAAAGAGGCCTCTGCAAGGCACGTCACAACAGAGCGCTCCTTTCTTTATGCGTTCTGAGATGTGCATGTGACGCCGGACAAATCTTGACTGGGGCAAAACGGCTAAATACAGACACTTAACACATACAGACACAAACACACAAGGACATCACAAGACCTGCAGGATGCCGGATGCAGAGCAGCAACGTGACCTACTGTATACTGTACAGTACATCTTCAAGTTATGATCCGGCCTTCAGCTTGGTTTAGGTTTTGTGGTGTCATGGCCGTGGAACCTTTGGAGAACACCGATCGCTATAGCTAACTATCTAGCTATATAGTTAAACGGTAGCTTTGATTCCCGGCTCTGCTAGTCTACATGCCAAAGTGTCCTTGGGCAAGACACTTGCCCCTGACTGGCAACGTGTGAATGGGTATGAATGGTGAGCTGTGTGAATGGGTGAATGACAAAACTGTCGAGTAAAGCATCTTTTAGTGGTTATCAAGACTAAAAAAGCTCTGTTTATTAATACAGACCATTTACTACCATGGTCTTAAAATGAACCACTTCCTGTAGCCCTGGAATGACACCGGGGGGCAACACGAGCTCTAAACACTGCTTAGCTGTGAAACACAACACAACTTTATTAACATTTAAAAGTGCACGCATTACAGTTTTAACACATCCAAGTCCAAAAAAGACACAAGGCTCCGACACAGCGTTATCCATTCTGCAAACTACTATCCATGATGTGCTAAGTATTGTGGCTGCCTAGAAAGCAGAGAAACAACGAGCTGTTTCTTTCCTTTCTCGGAAGCTGCACACACTCGCATCACACACACACACATATTTGTATATATTTATCTCGAGTAATCAGAATTTCATAGCCTTAACTCGGCCACACAATTCACTGAACTGTCACTAAGGATCTGAACAGATAATCATAACTCAGAAGCAGCAGCTTCCCATTATCGGGACTCATTTTAAAAATAATCGAGTGTATGAATGGAGTTCTGTCTGGATAAAGACAGTAAGTCGGTTTCCACCTTTCGGACAGTTCCTCCGATCATTATGCAGAGGCCCAGCGTCCGCCCCTGCCCACCTTCCCATCCACTTTCTTGGAAGCCGAGCTTCCGCGGAAGTCACGTTTTTTGCCGCATTTGTCCGATCACGGTCGAGTGGTGCCATCCCATAGAGAACAGTTTAAGCTGAGCTTCAAGTGGTTTTACGAGGAATACGAAAATGCGATAAACAGCTGATTCTGAACAAACTAGTGACACGTTCTAGCCCACATTTAGCATTGTAATTAATAACTAGGCCCGTATGTTGGCAAGGAAGACAGTTTTTTATCATGATGCAACATAAATATGCCCATTTATTACTGAATATTTACGTGTGTATTTGACGGCTTATTACCCTGCACTTGTTAATGACCGGGCAAAACAAAGCAGTAACCATGGCAACAGCTCAGCGTCACAGACATTAACTTTATGCCTGAAATGCTTGAAATCTTT
The DNA here is from genome assembly GCF_963457635.1 of Microchirus variegatus. NCBI lineage: Eukaryota > Metazoa > Chordata > Actinopteri > Pleuronectiformes > Soleidae > Microchirus > Microchirus variegatus. Next base: position 40,053,795 of record NC_139802.1, read on the forward strand.
GAGAATGCTTGAATTCTAATGTTTGGAAAGTACTTGAGTTTTGCTTGAAAATCTAAAAAAAAATAATTTAACTACATTTCTTTCACAACAAACAGCTTTGTGGCGGCGTAGTTTGCTTATTGACCTACATCACATACATAAAAACCGCTTCATGAGTTTTCATTTCATTGCTTATTCTTCCACCAATAAACATTGCATTGGTTTGTTTACACAAAAACACTGAGAGAAATAATCATTTTGAGTATGCATGTGTCACTTTCCACAGCTGTACTGTGCTGGAAAAGCTTGAAAAGGGACAATGAAAGTGCTTGATATAGACCTCACTTTGCGCAAGCCGACCTCGTTCATGCCCTTATACGCGTACACAGGGTTTTTGAAAAATGCGACCAATGCAGCTTCACATCACATTAGGTGTCTATTAAAAGCCGTATATTACCTCGTCTGAACCTAGACGTTGATGAGGTAAACGCTCAATTACTGGATCAGTCAAACTACGTTTAGGCAGTGAAGACAGCTGTAATGGACACTGAATTGCTATTTGGCATGGGCAGAACTGACTAAAACGCATAAAAGTGAGCAAACCGGTCTCGTGTTGTAGTGTATGGAGGTGACACGGTGAAATTATATATATATTGCAGTGAAACAAGCTGGTAGTGGGCCACAAAAGAACTTAATTATTGGTGAGAATCCAACATGAGAAACCTGAAGACTGCTGGTGAAGGAATCTCTGCGCTCCGAGTGATTTCTTGTCACTGGAAGCATTTTAAAGTGATGATAAACCTCGCATAAGGATTCCATATGAACCTGTTGCAGAAAACTTACAGTCTATCCTCACTGAGCCAATCAATGATCAACCCAATGGATTAAAATCTAAATAATAAGTGGTGATATACAGTTGTGCTCATAAGTTGACATACCCTGGCAGAATTGACTATTTCTTGGCCATTTTTCGAAGAATACGAATGATGACACAAACTATCCAAAAACATGATGCCTTGAATCGGTAAGCATAAACAAAAGTGATCAGTTGAAATGAACTGAAAACTGACATTGCTTTGTTTGCATAGGACATACTGTACAAAGTAGTAGGTCAGCGTACCTTGGTGATGGGAGCCTCAATGGTCATAGAGTGAATCCTGGCAACGGAGGAATATCTTCGATTCTGTAAACTGGAAGCTGTAATTGATAAAATAAATATTATATCCATATGTGTATATATATGTATATTTATGTACATATGTGTATATGTATATATTTTTTATACATGTATATGTATACATATACATATGTGTGTGTGTATATATATATATATGTATATGTATACATATACGTGTGTATATATGTATATTATGTATACATATATGTGAGTGTATATATATGTATATGTATACATATATGTGAGTATATATGTATATTATGTATACATATATGTGAGTGTATATATATGTATATGTATACGAGTATATATGTATATGTATACATATATGTGAATATATATATATGTATACATATATGTGAATATATATGTATACATATGTGAGTATATATATGTATATATATGTATATGTATGTATATATATACCTATGTGTGTATATTTATGTATAGTGGTTTTACGAGGAATACGAAAATGTGATAAACAGCTGATTCTGAACAAACTAGTGACACGTTCTAGTCCACATTTAGCATTGTAATTAATAACTAGGCCTGTATGTTGGCAAGGAAGACAGTTTTTTATCATGATGCAACATAAATATGCCCATTTATTATTGAATATTTACGTGTGTATTTGACGGATAATTACCCTGCACTTGTTAATGACCGGGCAAAACAAAGCAGTAACCATGGCAACAGTTCAGCATCAAAGACATTAACTGCAGTCACGGTTCATACGGGTGCTTGAAATCTGTATACCTATGTGTGTGTGTATATATGTATATGTATACCTATGTGTGTGTATATATATGTATATGTGTGTGTATGTGTGTGTATATATATATGTATATGTGTGTGTATGTATATGTATACGTGTGTGTATATATATGTATATGTATACGTGTGTGTATATATATGTATATGTATACGTGTGTGTATATATATGTATATGTATACATGTGTGTATATGTATGTATATGTATTCATGTGTGTATATATATGTATATGTATACATATGTGTATATAAGCATATTGCACATCTTAGATTCATGTTTTGATTAGAGAAGAAAAGAGACAGGTGAAGGAAGGAGAAGCATCACTCGACTGAAAATAGAAGCAGCTGCGTCAAAGTCAGCTACGGAATCATGTCGTCGGCCCACACCGCGTCTTTTTAGGAAATCTTTAACTCGAGTGCCTTTCATAACAAAGCCTGACTCATTCACGTATGTACACCGCTTCCATTCCTCATCCCTCTCTCTTTGCTCCATTCTTCCTTTGTGTTCCTGCTTATTGTCCCCCCCCCACCCACCTCCCCCCCTCGTCGTCGTCATCTCCCCACTTCCATTCTCCGCCCTTCACCGCTCGTCTTCCCTCGCACGGCTCGAAGTGGAGCTCCGTCTACTTAAATGAGATAATTAGGTTGGGTGCGACGAGCCTCACCGTCACTGCCGCGTGAGCTGAGCGATCTGGCGTCCATCGAGTCTTTCCTCCTGTCTCGGTGACGTAGAGAGTGGCAATCTGTGGAGGAGCAGCAGCACAGGGGAAAATAATGAATGTTACATGGACAGTTATTGTTCAGACAGCGTTTCCCAAATCTTGCCCCAGTTGTGCCTCTTATTCAAATTGTCCCACTCCTCAAAAGGTGAACCAGAATATGTGTGTCCTTGTTTCTTAGATGGTGACTGAGACGTAATTTCTACTTTTCTCCCTTTTAAAACCCTTTATTCAGGAAAGGGGATTTAAAGGGTTCCCTGGATCAAAAAGGACCCTTTTGGAACCCTTATTTCTGAGAGTGTGGAGGCACAGAAACTGCTGGTCTACTGCTGTCTGAACTAGATTTGAAACACCTACGTCACGCCACATTTCAACTCAATGATGGAGGCAACAGTGGACCAACAACTCCTGAGTATTGTGGCACAATTTTCTCCATGGGCTTTTGGTGCAGGAGTTATTTACATTTTCACATATTTAGACTTTGGTGTAATAACCTTCTGTTGACTTCAGCATTAGATGTGTTAGGTTACCTGAGTGAGAATGTTCCCCACTGCATCTCTCTTCTCTGTTGTATTTGTGAACCTGGCAAAAGAAAAGAAGAGAGCAGGAGTGGGTTATAGTCAAAGTCTGGAAAACTAAACTAGAGTCGGTCTGATTTCCTGCTCCTTGAGAGCAACACGCTGTCCAGTAACACAGACATGAGGTGAGTCAGCGGTGTAATATACTCAAGGGGAATGATTACATCTTGGTTCAACAGGCTGGTGTATTTTCACACAGCTGAGTTTGTTAGTTGGGAATCCTGACTATAAGCTAATAACTAAATTTAAAGGTCCCATATTATACCCTGTTTCTCCAAGTTAACCTAGTTCCCTGGTGTCCTATTAAACATGTCTGTGACATGCTTTGGTCAAAATACCATAAGGATGAAGCACCACAACAGTTCAATCACTCTGCCAAAACAGCCCTGTTCAGAACACTCTGTTTAGTAGTATCTCTTTAGGTCCACCTTAAAGGTCCACCTTAATAAAAAGGAAAAGGACACTTAAGGGACAGGAAATGACATCAGCCACAGAGGCTACTGGGAGCTAATAGCAGTTGGTATTGTGGAAAAGTGATAATTTGCAGTTATTTTATATAACATGTATCCACTGGACAGATAAATCCTCTGAGGCTGGAAGTTTGTGTAGAACTCTGTGCTGCACTGTGGAGCCAAGAATATAACTTTTTGCGGACTTTACGGTTTTCGGATTCTGTTGCCCTCGCCAGCACTCTCGTGTGCTTTATCTCCTAAAAAAAAACCAATAAACCGTGTGAATCTGTCTTTTTAAAATCTACATCAGTGTAGAATGCAAGCACACACAGCATGAATAAAAACGTCATTGAACTGGTTGCAATATGCAACTTCACCCCTAGATGCCACTAAATCCTACACACTGGTCATTTTAGTGCAGAGTGATGGAAAAAAACCCACCACATATTTTGTTGTATTTGTTGCTTCTGAGTCACATTTAACCAAACGGGTGAGCCATTAAATCGTTTCATCATCACAACAATATATTTCCATACAGGTGACGTCATGCACAGAACATCGTGTTGGTCACACTCAGGATATGCAGATATAAGTCTCTAATCCACTTACAGGAGATTTTCCTCACACACCGACTCCCTGCACCTTAGCATATTCCTGACGGGGCTTCATGCACATTTATTTGGTACATAGTCGATGGTTACATAAAAAATGAATTGTAAATTACTTCATTTTTAATATACAAAATCAGAACATTTAGATTAAATGTCTGTTGCTTGCCATTGTCGCTTATGTTCTCTTGTTGCAGTCGTATTTTTAAAAATTTCCTTTAAAGTTGCCTGCTCTCAGTGCTTCAGTGCGTCCCATACTCAGTAAATAGGATTAAGATAGTATAAACACATCTAATGACATACAAGGTTGCCAGATGTAACTGGCTGCATTTTAATGGTCTTCTTGCGCTGCAAAGCACAAACAGATTTCAATAAATGAATAAATAATAATAATAATAATAATAAAAAAAACATCTATTGGAATTACTTCACCAAAGCCAGGGCCATAGTTGAGATTAAGTTGACCCTTAATTGAAAGGGAAAGACAAACAAGATTGACCCTAAAGCTACTTTAAGTCAGGAGAGCTTAGACAAATACTGCTAACTAAACAACACAAAGAAATGGAAACGGTGGTCTGTAGCCAAGTGCCTGGGTGGGAAAAAGATGAGGAATTACGTGGGGTTGTTAAGTGCCACGAGGACAGTGTCCCAAACAAAGAGGCGGCATCACATCAGTGGTGTACTTAAAGAACCTCTGTGGCCTCGGATTGTTAGGCCTGGGTCATACATTGTGCATCTACAGCCGCAGGGTGCGTCTACGCAGTTCCACATGTGCATGAATGGCAGCAGATCCATTGGTACTATAAAATAAGGATCCACGTTAGTGTAGCTTTGGGTACTCGGTCTAGTCCAGTAGAGGCTGGCGATGAGCTGATACGATACTCGGCTAAATCACCGGATCAGAAAAATGTGTTGTGAACAGCTTGGTTGTTTAAAAGGTGTACTGACAGTTTCTAGCCATTTCTCGTTAGCTGCGATTTTTCACCCCCCATTTTTTGGACCAACGGGTTGTCCATGTGCGGTTACCACTAAACCTTTTCGCATAACCTCAAGCAAGCATCCATGGCTTCCATCTCAAGGCATCGTGGTAGTTCAAATGCCAGTGTGTCCTTGGGCAAGACACTTAAGCAACCCGTGTTGACGACTGGCGCGTGAATGGGTATGAAATTGTGGTGTAAAGCAGCTTTGAGTGGTGGTCAAGACTAGAAAAGTGCTATGTAAATACAGGCAGCAGATGTTTACTCGTGCGTGATGTCTTCATTCCGAAAAGATTATTTACGATTGGAATTTGCAGTTACATCAATTACATGGTCCCAAAATTGGATGATCCGATTGTGGTGTGCAAACGAGCTTTTTGGAACTTTTTTTGGAACTTTTTTTGGAACTGCACTTCAGGCACCCTTCGTCCTTTTCCAGCAGTAACAAAACAGAAATATGTCACGTTTTCTGTCGGACAAAACCAGGAAGTCCTGATCGGAACAACTGTTTTTATGAACACTGTTTCGTTGTCATGTTTACTGTACAGACTTTTATTCCGATTACTTGTGTCTCCCAAAACGTGAGTGAGCTACCATCTGGACTGGAAAGTGTTGCGTAACAACCCCAGCTAGTAAGATCAGTAAAGGTATGACCCAAGCTTTATAGGGATGAAGGTGTTGTAAAGATGCAGTGCATGTCTCATGGAACGAATTCTCAACATTTGCTCCAACTTTGCATCAGTTCCTATCTTTGATTTGTGGCACAAAATGCATACAATGACACTCTGATAATACCATCCAGTATGTTTTTGCATTTGGGGAAGACTCCCATGCTTTTGAGAATGGGATCATTTGCTGCCATGTCTAAGGATTCCCAATCCCGACGAGGTTGGAATGAGCGCTATTTGGCTTTGGCAAGCAGACGCCAGCGGCTGACTCACCTTATGTGCACATGATGAAAGAGAGCAATGCGCTAAAGCTAGTCCCAGTGCAGCTTTGCCTGAGGTATAAATAGCACTGGCGCCTGGCTGCTAGCCCTCGCAGGCCTTAGCCGTGGATCCCGGTGCTTAGCCCTAGCTTAGCAAAGAATGACGTTATTGGCCTGGAAGCCAGCTGAGAGCAATGACACACCTGCTTCAATGCAACTGTGCACACACACACACACACACACACACACACACACTCCTGAACAGAGCTAGTAGTTCTGGCAGAGGCTACGTGCCCTGTTGGAGTATTTAAATCTGACACTTCAGCCTCCAGCTCATTTGAAGGGTTTATGTAAAACTTAATGCAATCAATGCCTGAGTCCATTTTGGACTCACTCAATTATTTCTCTACCAGGCTTGATTGGGCCAAGCTGTACTGTAGCATTAGGGACCGCTGATGGACTGACATTTATTTAAGATACACAACAGCAAAACTGACTCACTGTGATCCTGAAAAGTGGGCTTATTCATGTCAAAAAGGAAGTATTTTCCATTCTAAGAGAGCTGCTTGTAGGCTGAGGATTTATCATGGGAAACCTACAAATCTGTCACTTTGGACATATTCGAGAGAAAGTTGTTTCAAGTTTCAAAGGGCTGCTTATGTAAAGGCACGATTAATCGTGAACATGGGACAGGCAGAGGAAGTTTGAATATGTTATTCTGATGTATCAGAATATGCTAATATCTGATAAAAGATAGAGATTTGTATTGCTGCACTTTAGTTTCACTTTTAGTTCTTTTATCGCTTGTCTGACTTTTTTTAGAAGTGCACTCGCTGGAAGCTTCCAGAGTTTCTTAGATCATACAACATCATACAGCAAAACCATAGATTAAAGCTCAAACAAAGAACGTGTATTTATTGATTGACTCACCTGATTATTGTTGTCAGTGTGAGGTCTCTTGATTGCTACAAAATGTCTGATTTTTCTGTGGAGAACAAAAAAAAGGAACCTGTCAGTGCTTTGTTGCCTCTTGAGAATCTAGAGTGTGAGATCAGTTCGGGTTTGTTTGTTTATGTGATTTTACCCTCCTTGGCCGATAACGGGCGTGATCTTCACGTGCTGTTGTATACTGTCGCCCGACTTTTTGCGGGCGTAGTAAATTCCCTGCCATTCCTTTGGAGGAAAACAAAACGGTTAGAAAAGAGTTGGTGTTATTTCATGGAGGGATGGATGGATGGATGGGTGAATCGACGAGTGACTCACCTTTCCTTTTTTGATACAGGTGTTGATGGTGTCCAGCAGGTCGGCTCTGTTCTTTTCGCTCTTTGGGAGTTCCGTCAATTCTTTCCCGATCAGCTCCCCCTTATGGTAGCCCATCATCCGCTCAAATGCCGGGTTCACATACTGGAACAAAACCAGGGAAGTGTTCATAGTTTATACATAGTTGTATACATAGTGCTGTACTGTTATAGATTTAGTGTAAGTACACTCTTAGACATAAGGGTTCCAAAAGGGTCCTTCTACAAGGGCTGAGGTTCTACCTGGAACCATTTGCTTCTGAAAAAACTCTTTCCCGAAGAAAGGGTTTTTCAAGGGTCCTTGGTAACACTAATGGTTCCAGAAAGAACCATTTTGATGCAGAGAACCCTTTAAAACCCCTTTCCTGAATAAAGGGTTTTAAAAGGGTTCTTGGTGGAACCCTCCAAAAGGGCTCCAGGTGGAACCTTCTACCTGGAGCGAAAAAAGGGTTCTCCTATGAGGACAAGCCGAAGAAGGCCGCAACTCCCAAGCGATTGTTTTTGGTGTCTTTTGACAAATTTACAGAATTGTAAATTAAGTGAATTTACCTAATTTCTTTTGAAAAATGATTTGTTTACCAATTCAACATAGTGTGAGTTTCACACATATGTAGCTGTAGCTGTGACTTAGTTGCTATTTCAGGCACACATTTGCTCTTGTCACAGTTTATATCCGTGATCTTCGGTCCCCATGTAGTAAGTTTGGGAAACACTGAACTAGATCATCATATCTACAGCCAAAAAATTGTCGCCAACAAATACAATATTCATTAGAGTTTGGGTTGTGTTTTAAGAATAACTGCAGCGGCAGCTGTTTTTGGAAATCATACCTACTTATCTAAATTAAAGTCTACATTTATAAACTGTTTTTTTTAAAAATAAAATTAAAGAGGCTGAGACCGACAGATGAGGGAAAGTATTGAGAGACAGACCTACATATTGTCTTGGTTATATCAACGGTCATTTTTTTTACATCTTGTGTGCGAGTGTGTGTGTACCTGTATTATGTGGTCCTCACTGGTGATTTCCACAGCCTCTTGACAGTGCTCCAAAGCAGTGAAGACAGAGTTACAAGCCCTGTGGATAAATCAGACCACGGCAACAAATAAATTACCTTTTGGCACTTGTTATCAAACGATGTTATGGTTGTTGCAAAAGTCTGAAGCCACCGATAGCCTTGTTAAATTTCCCTTTGGGAGTGGAAATGCTGATTTATTTTATATCTTTTATACATTCTGATTGGAATAGAAATGTATGAAGTTGGCTTAAAGTATTAACAAGCTTCCAGTCATGTACTGCACATGTAATTCTCAAGCATGTCTGGACTGAACCTTTTCACAGCAGCCATTTTTTTACATGAAATAGTCGCACGGATACAAGCGCTACCATTAGGGTTCCACAGAATCTTGCTGTTGTTCAAGTGTACAGTAGCTCAGTGGTAGTGTGAGTTGTCTTTCAACTGGAAGGGTGTGGGTTTGATTCCTGGCTCCACTAGGCGTCATGCCGACGTGTCCTAGGACGAGACGCTTAACCCCCACGTTGCTTCTGACTGCTATGGGTATGAAAGTTGGGTGATGCGCTGTATGAAAGTGTGAGTGAATGGGTGAATGGCAAATTGTGATTAAGACTAGAAAAGCGCTCTATAGACCATTTACAGGGAGGTCACACTATATAAATGACACTTTAACCTGCAGAACAGAAGTTAGTTTGTTATGAAAATGCTTGAAAAGATTGAGAAATTATTTTCAATGTTCATTATAACATAGTCAAAACAACAACTCTAATGGCTGCTTTAGACTTTTGCACACAACTGTATATGTATATATCTGTAACATTTGTATACACTACCGTTCAAAAGTTTGCGGTCACCGCCACCATTTTTGGGTGTTTTCCATTAAAAGTCACACTTGTATTCATCAAAAGAGTTGCAAAATGAATAGAAAATATAGTCAAGACATTGACAAGATTAGAAATAATGATTTGTATTCAAAATAATAATTTTACCCAGCTCAAGAACCAGCAAAACTATGCTATAACATCATTGCACAAGGGTTTTCAAGGGTTTACTAATCATCCAATAGCCTTCTAATTGGATTAGCAAACACAATGTACCATTAGAACCTTGGAAATGGGCCTCTATACACTTATGTACATATTCGATTAAAAACCTTTTGCAGCTACAATAGTCGTTAACCACATTAACAATGTATAGAGTCTATTTCTGATTCATTTAATGCTATGTATTCAGTGAAAAAAAAAAGTGCTTTTCCTTCAAGAATTAGGACATTTCTAAGTGACCCCAAACTTTTGATCGGTAGTGCATATGTGGAAACCGTGCGACTTGTGTGGTGGAGGTGTTTTTCCTCTGCTGTACCTGAGTTTGAACTGGCAGCGCACCTCTCCGTGCTCCATCTGTATGAGCTCATTGTAGCAGGCTGACACACTGCTGTTCTCCGCAAACCTCTGGAGGCCAAACCAGGTTAAATGGCGTTTGAAAGGAGAAGGGGATGAGAGACGAGTGGAAAAATTGAATGAGTCAGGATTCACTCAGTAGCGACTTGTTTTGCAGCCTCCGACGTCACTTTTCACACCATCAAAGACGGCTGACAATAAAGTGGCTCTTTCAATACTGGTACGATGTGCTGCTATTTTAGCGCCCGAGGCCACGTTGAGGCCCAATGAAAACATGCGCAACAACACACCGGAGCCTACATTTGTCTGTTTTGAACACACACAATTATGAGTCAAAGCAAGTTATTGGACGTACTCTGCTAAATCCAGCACAGAGGAGAGGAAGAACAGATGGCTCGTCCTGGTCAGGCGGTCTATACAATGACAGTAAAGAATTATTATCATGTGCAAAAAAAAAAGACATGCTTGTACTTTTCCACACCTATATGGAGGACTATTTAGTTTAAAAATCAAACTCACATCTGTGGCACGACAGCAAGAATAGCTGTGTTTTCTGAGGGCTTTGTGGCACGGATCGACCTGGAAATCAAACAGATGTCGGATTAAGAGTCAACAGGAGGTCACTTCATCCACACTCTGAGCTCATGAGAAGTGGCTCCGACTCAGGTACAGGATAAACATGTGGGCAGCTCGGTGGTGGTTGATGTCATCGGCCGCAAATTGATGGGCAGAACATTTCGGCGCTCAAACACCGAAAAAACACCGAGCACATGTGCATCTGCCTCAAGAGGGTCGACCACAAAGCCCACACCGCTGGCAGGGACGCACGGGAAAAAAACGGCCCGGAGGTGGAGGAGGAACAAGAGGACAGTGATGGAGGATGAAAGGAGGGGCAGAGGGAACAGATGATGGCAGGGATCCCTGTGGGAGGGGGGGGGGGATAAGGATGGGAGGTAGTGTCAAGCGACTGCCAAGCTGTGGCAAATCAGGAGACAGGAGAGATGAATGGATCTGTTCCTTTACTTGGGAGGGGGGGGAAATAATGAAGCACTCACAATAAATCACTTTGCAAAATATACAGTGGTGGCTTTTAGTGTAATCAAGGACTTTGGACGGGTCTCTAACAATGACTGCAGCCCAGAAGTCTGCAGAAGTCATGACAGAGTAAACAGATGTAGTCTTAATAATAAGGACTGTGACTATTTCACCAGCTTTAATACCAAGGGCTGAGGAAAAACACGGATGTTTCGTTGTGATGGATCTGCCTAGAAAGTGTTCACAAGGCAACAAACACTTTGGGTAATAGGACTCCGCTTTGAAAAGGCTTTTAAAAAAGTGCGGTTGTGTGGGGTAACGACACGTGATCGACACTGATTGGTGTCGTTTCTGTGAACCAGACACGAATGTGGACAAGAAGGGGAAATTTTTAGACAATTAAAGCTGAACGATGCAGGATTTTAACCCTAATTTAAGTGCTTTGTAGTCATTGTGATGGTTAAATGTGTCACTGCACATTTCGGAGATCGAGGGCCGTCTTTCCACCGTAACGTCTGTTAACGGAAAAACCAGCCTTGCACGATCAGGGCTGTTTTTTCTGACAGTTCATAAACCATTTCCTGCATACACTCTTAGAAATAAAAAAGCGGAACCATTTAAGGTTCTCTGGCTTGTCCTCATAGGAGAACCCTTTTTAGCTCGGGTTCAACCAAGAACCCTTTTAATACTCTTTATTCAGGAAAGGAGTTTTAAATGGTTCTCTGGATCAAAATGGTTCTTACTGGAACCATTAGTGTTACCAAGAAGCCTTGAAAAACCCTTTTTTCAGGGGATAGGGTTTTTCGGAAGCAAATGGTTCCAGTTAGAACCTCAGCCCTTCCAGAAGGACCCTTTTGGAACCCTTATTTCTAAGAGTGTAGCTCAGAAACAAATGATGGTAAGGTGATGGAATCATTCAGGTGTGGTGGAGGTAAACATCTAAAACATGCAGGACAGGACATTGTTTATTTTTACCATAGAGGGGCAAGGAACCATAATGTGATCTACATGAAAATAGCACATTTTGAAAATATCAATATCAATATCATTAGTGTTACCAAGAACCCTTGAAAAACCCTTTTTTTCAAATGGGTTCCAGGTAGAACCTCAGCCCTTGTAGAAGGACCCTTTTGGAACCCTTATTTCGAAGAGTGTAGAGAAAATCAGAGTTCCACGTTCAATTCACCAAATTGAAATGCAGTTTACAATATGCAGAAGAATTCCCAGTTTTTATTCTTCATGTGCAATTCATGCGAACTCCCAATTTCATCACACAAGATAAATAATGTCGAAATTCACTGTGGGGGAGTGACAGAGAACAGACATAACACAGTCAAGTCCTCCTAATGTGATCTTTACACACAGCTGACAAGTATCGAGGGAGTGAATGGGGTTTCCTGAAAATTGGCCAGAGGTTTTTAATGTGGCCAAAAAACCAACTTTTTTTTAAAGCCTCTACAACTGAAGAGCTGCTCGCTCCCTTGGAACAATATCAAGCTTTCACTTGAACAAACTCACGATATGCAGTTTAAGCTCACTCTAGAGCCACTCTGTTTCAATGGATAATTCACCGTAATCTGTGTTAATTGCGTGCCATTTCTCGTTGCATGTACCTGTGGTGCTTTCAGTGAACACCAGATGGAGCCAAACAGGTCCTCCACTACAGTACGCTGTGAAACGACTTCGGACCAGAACTCTAGGTTCAAAAAGAGACACATCGCAAAAATGTAAGTATTGATTTACGATTGTCTGATGTGGAGACTTACGCTTGTTGTTGGTGTTTAACATCGGATGTCATCCCTAATGTTAGTGTTCTGCCTTCTTCTTCTCTTGTTCATTTCTTTGTTTCATAAGTTCACTCAATTTAAATTCTTGAAGAAATTACAGAACAATTACTATCAATGCTTTTCACCAGGACAGCGATCCTGGTCTAGCCTGAAATATACCCTTTTTTGGAGGAAGTCACTTCCTCATGTTCCTGTCCTTTTGGCCCCATTTTAAATTTTAATTTAATGTTGTGAGGATGTTTTGCTAAGTGCTAAGTAGAACCATATAATGTTCTTCGGCTTGTCCTCGTAGGAGAACCCTTTTTGGCTCCACGTATAACCTTTTTATCCACTTGGAACCCTTTTGGAGGGTTCCACCAAGAACCCTTTTAAAACCCTTTATTCAGGAAAGTGGTTTTGAAGGGTTCTCTGGATCAAAATGGCTCTTACTGGAACCATTAGTATTACCAAGAACTTTCTTCGGGAAAGGGTTTTTCAGAAGCATATGGTTCCAGGTAGAACCTCAGACCTTCTAGAAGGACCCTTTTGGAACCCTTATTTCTAAGAGTGTAGCTCAGGAACAAATTATGGTAAGGTGATGCAATCAATCAGGAGCGGTGGAGGGAAACATCTAAATCATGCAGGACAGGGATTATGAAACACTGTTTTTAAAATGTTCTAAGTGTGCACTTTATTTATGTTTATTTTTACCATAGAGGGGCAAGGAACCATATCTGGTCTAGATGAAAATAACACATTTTGAAAATATCCTCCAATAATCCAATCCAATTTTAAAAGTATTTCAACGAGTGCCCTGTAAAGAGTTAATACAGTATATAATATATATCAGGGGAATGTGGTGTCAAGAACTATTAGTAAGTAGGACTGGTCAGACAGACAACTCACAGTATATACTGGGATCTGGCTAAGATGTCTTAGACAGCACATGAACATTTCATGTGCACATTCTTGGAGTTATTTTAGTGTTCCGTCTGTATATTTATCTTTTTCATGCACTTGACCCTTGACTGCACCGAGCCTCACGATCTTGTACGTTTTCTCAGTTTCTTCCGAAACTGAGAAAATTAGGGACAAGCCGATATGATATGCAGTGTCTGTTTATTCAAAAGCCCTAAATATCCCATGAATGCTTCAGAGGCAGAGGCTGCACAGAGAGACGTGCGTCACCAGCGTCATGTGACCAGAATGTGAGTAAAGACACACTCTGCAGTGACCATGTGAGCTGTGTGGACTTACTTTAAGCCAACAGGAGAAAATAACATAAAAATAACTGATGGTGAGATTTGTGGTTCTCAAACTGTGGTACGCAACCTTCCTCTTGTGGGAAAATCAGAAATACTGTTCTACTGTATACATCAAGGTATGTGATCAGAGTGGAGTGCGTAGACATTTTCCACAATTTCTGTAGTTGAGGACAAAACTAAGTCCCTCAGAGTGAAAATGCACTCTTAGAAATAAGGGTTCCAAAAGGGTCCTTCTACAAGGGCTGAGGTTCTACCTGGAACCATTTACTTCTGAAAAACCCTTTCCGAAAGTAGGATTTTAAAAGGGTTCTTGGTGGACCCCCCCATTTTCCAGCCTTTGTGAATTTCTGTAGTTGAGGACAAAACTAAGTCCCTCAGAGTGAAAATACACTCTTACAAATAAGGGTTCCAAAAGGGTCCTTCTACAAGGGCTGAGGTTCTACCTGGAACCATTTACTTCTGAAAAACCCTTTCCGAAAGTAGGATTTTAAAAGGGTTCTTGGTGGACCCCCCCATTTTCCAGCCTTTGTGAATTTCTGTAGTTGAGGACAAAACTAAGTCCCTCAGAGTGAAAATACATTCTTTGAAATAAGGGTTCCAAAAGGGTCCTTCTACAAGGGCTGAGGTTCTGCCTGGAACCATTTACTTCTGAAAATCCCTTTCCTGAAGAAAGGGTTTTTCAAGGGTTCTTGGTAACACTAATGGTTCCAGTAAGAGCCATTTTGATCCAGAGACCCCTTTAAAACCCATTTCCTGAATAAAGGGTTTTAAAAGGGTTCTTGGTGGAACCCCCCACTTTCCAGCCTTTGGGAATTTCTGTAGTGGAGGACAAAACTAAGTCCCTCAGAGTGAAAATACACTAAGAAATAAGGGTTCCAAAAGGGTCCTTCTATAAGGGCTGAGGTTCTACCTGGAACCATTTGCTTAAAACCCTTTCCTGAATAAAGGGTTTTAAAAGGGTTCTTGGTGGAACCCTCCAAAAGAGTTCCAGGTGGAACATTTATAAAAGGGTTCTCCTATGAGGACCAGCCGAAGAACCTTGTAGATGGTTCTACTTAGCACTTTCTAAGAGTGTAGGACGCAGTCACAAAAAAAACCACAGGCATCAGTCGTGAGCTAAACTCTCACCTGCAGACCGCTTCTGGCTCAAAGTAGCGCGAGTGTCGCCCGTCGATGACGATCAGCTCGTGGTGCTTGTCGAGGAAACTTTCGACGGCAGACTCGGGCGTCCGTGCGATGTTGCACCTGAACCCGGCGCGGTCACAGGCCCACCAGAACGCATCGCTTTGGCTGTCCTCCTTTGCAAACACCAGCAGCACCTGAGGGGGGGGAGGGGGAGGGGGGGGGGCAGAAAGTGAAGAGCGCTGCTGTGAGACTTTCTACTCAGACAGGACATTCACCAGAGCAGCTGTAATATAACGTACTGACGCCAGCGTTTATGCACCAACAAGGTGACTGACATTGATGAGGCCGAGTAATAACCGGTGCAACCGATACAACAATAGCAACGCAGTCATTTTGGACATAAAGCTCTGGAAGTATTTATTACATTGCGGGTCCTGCCAGACTGCTTGGCATGTAAGGACACAAACCTGACGGAGTCTGAGGTCATTTTAAAGTATGAGACTCATATAATGTTAGCTGCAATCAGGTCCAGCCCCTCTGCGACTCACAAGGATATGCTGTTTAACGAATAAGGGAATAAGTAACAGAGCATCTATTTTAAACCTTAACAGACAAACTGTTCATATTGAAATTCAAATTATGATTTTCTACATTTAGGGGAGGAAACGTCTGGATTAATCCCTTAAATGTTGCAAAAGCAACCTGTCATTGGATATTTAAAGGTGCATTATGTGATAAATCTAAACCAACTGGCCATAAAATCCTCCTAATATGTCACAGAGACTCAGGAATAATGTTCATATAACAAACTGGACTCACCAACAACAACAGTACAGCCGAAATATTTGCATTAAGAAAAAATATTTCGCAGACTGCAAATCACGTTTATGTTTTGAAATCACGTTTTGGCATGTGGCGCCACCTACCGCCGTCTACCAATCATTGCACTCAGTAGAGTCTCAGCTGCCGAGCAACCACGGGTTGCCAGTTACGTCAGAAAAACGAAACCTAAAAGACCTCGGTATTTTGAATTTGAATGTAGTCACTGTTTTTGGCCACATTCTTACATATGGCACCTTTAATGTAAACAGTAACGGACAGAAGCGATGAGTCATCCACAAATACACAGCTACAGAAACACTACTTCTCTGAGTGCCACTATACCAGCTATGTGATTAGATTTACTATCTTTCATCAAGAAAGTCCTGGTTTTCACTCTCTGCCCTGCTGTTCCGTCTGTGCACACACACACACACTGGTTAATATATGTGAGTTCTGGAGAATTGAAGACGTCTGTCTGAGCTGTCCGTAACTGTGTGTGTGTGTGTGTTCATCTGTTTGCTTGTTTTCCCTGCGCTGCTGTGTAGGGCGTCTCTCTGCCATCTGCTAATCCAGACTCGGGCCTCGTCCCCTGATCCTGAACAGTGACGGAGATGGACGGCGGAGCCGAGTCGTTGTCGTCGACATCGTGTAAATGTTGCATCTTGCCCTGGTCGAGTATTCTTTCAACCTCTTTCTGTACTTTCTGACACTGTGACCTGAAGCCTGCAGAGCGCAGAGTCAGTGTTTTTGATCCCACACTGTGTTTTGACCACAAACACACCAGCCACCTTTGGTCCAGTGGTGAGGAAACGCAACACGGCAAGAGACACATGCAGTTGATGCACACACACACACTCGCACAGCTTTGTGCAAAGAATTCTTCTGAGGACACTGCATTGAATTCCATGAATTTGGACAGCCTAAACAGAGCATTATCCATAACCAGTTAATGCCTAACCTTAACCTAACCCCAATTCAAACTTAAACAATTCCTCAGAAATTAGATATTGCCTCATTAGGTCCAGACTTTGGTCTAAATGAGTGCACTCTTAGAAATAAGGGTTCCAAAAGGGTCCTTCTACAAGAGCTGAGGTTCTACCTGGAACCATTTGCTTCTGAAAAACCCTTTCCCGAGGGTTCTTGGTAACACGTATGTTTCCAGTAAGAACCGTTTAGATCCAGAGAACCCTTTAAAACCCCTTTCCTGAATAAAGGGTTTTAAAAGAGTTCTTGGTGGAATCCCTCCAAAAGGGTTCCAGGTGGAACCTTTATAAAAAGGACAAGCCGAACAACCTTATATGGTTCTACTTAGCGCTTTTTCAAAGAGTGTACTACTGGTCCTGACATGGTGTTTTTGCCAGTCAAGGACTTAAAGAGACAAACCTAATTCTAACCCTAAAACCTAATCATCTGTTTTTCAGTGTTGCGGGAACCCGAAAAAATTTCAAATGTCCTCACAAATACAGTATACAAATACTTGTACACACGTTTGTGCAGCATTCATAGTGAGGACACTCGTGGACATAATGCGTTCCCTAACCATCACAACTAAATGCCTAACAGTAACTCTAACGTCTTAACCCTCATAAAGCACTTTTAAGGGGTGACAGAACATGAGAACCAGCCAAAAATGTCCTCACTTTCCCAAAATGACCTTCACACCATAATGGTTTATAGGTTTTTTGTGGTCCTAGCAAAGATACCCATACAAAAAAACACACACACACACACACACACACACACACACACACACACACACACACACACACACACACACACACACACAGGCAGCTGGGCTGCGGCCAGAACCAACAGTACTCGGCTCTGCTTCGCAGCAGCATCACCTCCCGACTCCCTCGAAAGGACAACAAAGGATAGAGTGACGGAGGGAGCGCGTGTAGGTGCAGCAGAGAGAAAGGGTATGAAAAGGGTAGCTCGTACAAAAAAAAAGGATAGCGTAAAAATATCTCACTGATGCAGCCCTTCACACCTGGAGATGAGTGAAAATGGAACATGGGGGAAGAACAGGTAGAGAATGGCAGAAAGAGCAGGAGAAAATGAGCTGGTGTTGGTGAGTGCCTGTGAAAGGTCCACACTCTTTGATCCCGCGCCGGCTTGTGTAACCGTGGCGCTGCTTTGTGTAACCATGGTGCTAGCATGTGAAATTCTACACACACAGAGCACCCAGCCGACCCCCGAGACCACGCCGACCGCACACGTCTCTGACCCGCCACCTAAATATGTCACCAGCGACAAGCCTGGTTGTAGTGGTGCTGGTGGTGGAGGTGGTGGTAGGGGGGGGCGCCGTTGGTCCTAATACCCCCGTCAGATGTAGAGCCAGTCGAACACAAACACATGGCTGCTGCACTCCATCATGTATGTCTGATCACACATACACAGGTTTGTGCAACTATTCTTGTTAGGACATGGCACTGCACAGACTCACCCCAAACTTAGCCCTAACTTTAAAGAAAAAGTTTAAAAGTTTTTGAAGGTAGTGGCCATACGGCCATTTTCCATTATACAGTTCTAGCACTAGTACACTCTTAGAAATAAGGGTTCCAAAAGGGTCCTTCTACAAGGGCTGAGGTTCTTCCTTGAATCATTTGCTTCCACACCCTTTAAAACCCCTTTCCTGAATAAAGGGTTTTATAAGGGTTCTTGGTTGGAACCCTCCAAAAGGGTTCCAGGTGGAACTTTTATAAAATGGTTCTACCTGGAGCCAAAAAGGGTTCTCCTATGAGGACAAGCTGAAGAACCTTATATGGTTCTACTCCAGCACTTTTATTCCTAAGTGTGTAGGGGATAGCGCTCTTGCCTTTGCAGCAAGAAGACCCGGGTTCAAGACCTGGTCGGAACAAGGGCCTTTCTGCATGGAGTTCTGCATGTTCTCCCCGTGTGTGCGTGGGTTTTTCCCCGGGTTCTCCAGTGTCCTCTCACAGTCCAAAAACATGCAGATTTGGGGATTAGGGCAAATTGGACGTTCTAAATTGGTGTGAGAGTGAGAGTGGATGTGGGTGTTTGTCCCTATGTGGCCCTGCCATGGACTTGCCACCTGTCCAGGGTGTACCCTGCCTTTCACCCTAGATAAGCTGGGATTGTCACCACCACCCCCCCCCCCCTCCCTCCGTGACACTCATGTGCAGGATAAAGCGGTAAGATGAGTGAGAGTGAGTTCTTGCACTACTTGGCTCGACTCTACTCAACTCAGTTTGGTATCAGCCACGTCCTTTTCCATGACTTCATTACTTTCCATTATAGTACCTCCTCAACGTGGACGGTGTCATTTTATATACTGTACATGACACAAACACACGAAGCGACTTTCGGCAGTTTTTGCTTTTTGCAATTTCGTGTTATGTCCCCGTTTAGATGAAAGTAGACGATTAAGCACAGCTCATATTGGACACCAGTGTTACTTATGATGTATGAATCTCAAGGCAACTTTTTATCTTATACAACCTGTGCGTCATAAGGAGACATAAGGTTGAAGGAGTTGAACGCTGCGACATCGCTGCTTTAATCTTTGCTTTGTTTTCTTCTGTGGTTAACTGTAGGCGATTGGGATTCCTTGAGTCACCTACAGCTAACCACAGAAGACGACTATGAGTTGGATGACTGAGAACCTTCAATGACTCTTTGCTATATTTATTAAACTTACTTAAACTTGGGTTAGGGTTAGGCTAGGGTTAGGCTAACCTTAACCTTAGGGTTAACCCTAACCCTAGCTTTATGTCAAAGAAGTGGGTTAGGGTTAGGGTTTGGGTTAGGGTTATGCACCATGTTTTTAGAAAAGTTATAATTGTGTTGTCTGTTGTGCCTGGGCAGACTCATAGATGACTACATTTAGAGGCTACAAAATAATTCACTGAAGACATATAATCAATTAAAGCTCAAACATTAGGTTAGGCTAACCCTTACCTTAACCCTAGGGTTAACCCTAACACTAACTTTATATCAAAGAAGTGGGTTAGGGTTAGGGTAACCCTAACTTTAACACTCGGGTTAACCCGAACTTTATATCAAAGAAGTGGGTTAGGGTTAGGGTAACCCTAATCTTAACCTTAGGGTTAACCCTAACCCTAACTTTATATCAAAGAAGTGGGTTAGGGTTTGGGTTGGGGTTATGGACCATGTTTTTAGAAAAGTTATACTTTTGTTGTCTGTTGTCCTTGGGCAGACTCATAGATGACTACATTAAGAGGCAACAAAATAGTTCACTGAAGACATATAAACAATTAAAGCTCAAACGCACAAACAAATGTGTGCAGGATTGCTTTAACAACTTGTTCTTTTTGTTTTTTTGCAGACAGCCGTCTTCCACTGAGCCAACAGTTTGATTCCCAGGTCACATTGTAGAAGTATCCTCGGGTAAGACACTGAACTCTAAATTCCCCCCCCCCCCCCCCCCCCGACAGCTGTGCTGTGAGCGACGTGTGCGATAGAGAAGTACTTAAGACTAGAAAAGCTGACCTGTACCAATTCACCGTTCCATTTAGTTTGAAAGCATTAGCTTATCTCTTATCTCGAGTTCAATGCGAGATTAGAGATTGAAATATAAAGACAGTCACATTACGCTAATGAAAATCCCCCTGTCGTTGCAGACTTCTTGTGTGAAGTCTTTGGGGGTAAAAAAAAAAAAAAAAAAGCTGGCAGGAATTTGAGTGCAGCTTATTTTGTCACAGTAAAGCCCACGTTGTTTCTGTTTGGACGCCTGTGCTGAATTAGGACATAAAGTTTAATTTCAAGGTTTCTTGGACTAATAATTTAGCCAATAAAAAGACAGAAAATCATAAAAAATAGAACAAGGAATATCCATCAATCTGACATTTAAATTGGTTTCTTTTCCGTCCAGACATGAGTCCAAAAAGTATTTTGGCAAAAGTATGTTTTGCCAACAATTGTTTTAATCTAACAGCATAATTGACATCTAGTTTTAGCTCTATTTATCATTTCAGTTTGATACTTTCAAGCACCCTGGATGAAATCAACGCTGCGTTCAAGTTGACAAAAACTGTACGTGAACGCATATAATTACTGCAGGGATGTGCATGGGAAACATACAACACGTGTGTTGCTTTAAACCATTGGTTCTCAAAGTGCGGCCCGGGGGCCAATGGCGGCCCGCAGAAACATTTCTGTCGTCCGCAGTGAATTACAGTTGAAAGTTTTAATCCAGGAGCTACTAAGCTAGTTAAATGTTTATTGGACATTAATGGATACAGACCAATCAATGTAAACAAAAATACTGGGTATTTACCTGGTTTCTATATGGTGAATTTTAGTGTATTATTGGGTAATAAGCTGGTAATAAGCAGGTAGCTACAGCCCCCAATTACTAGCTATTTACCCAGTAAATATATGGTAACAGAAATGTGTTACTTGGTATTAACCTGTAATTAGAAGGTAAGAACAATGGCCAAAATACTGTAATTACCCAGTAAATTATATTAATGCTTAAATTACATTATATTAACGCTTATATTACTTAACGCTAAACTGTAGAACTGTAATCTGGTCATTAAATTGATTACAAATGGGATTTCTTTATGGTTTTTCCTTTGGCGGCCCTCAGTCCAATGTTGGGTTCCTAAATTGGCCCTTGGGTATCAAAACTTTGAGAACCCCTGCTTTAAACACATCAATCATGTGATAAGCTGTAAGCGGGAGGGAGGGTCTGAGATTCTCCACGTTTGTCGAGGAGAACTTGCGACATTTAACTCTCTCCTGCAGAGCATTTTTTTATCTCTCTCTTCATCTCTCATTTCCAGTGGAAGTTATTGAAGGAGTGGGTCAGGTCGGGCCATGGACCCAGAAGACGTTTAGGGGGTTTATGGAGCATGAGATGAGGTCTTAAAAGCTGCGGTCCCTTCACCTGCCTGCGTGCTGCCAGAGATTCCTGGTGTGATGTTATTTGGCACGGTGAAGAAGAAGGAGGAGGAGGGAGGGGGTTGAAGGGCTAGAGCAGGATCGTGTAGCTCCAGTATGAAAACGAGCAGCATGCCGGGCCTCTCACGTCACCGCATGTGATGCGAGCGGGAACCGGGCCGAACTCAAGTGAACAAGCACCTAATAAAGTAGCCGGTTCCTGACGTTGAAGCAGCCCAGGAACAAAGAGGAAATGCTCTGCCGTGTCCACATCGTGATCAGCTGGTGACCTCAGCTGGACCTCTAACCCTAACCCTTACTTTGTTATGTTGCATAAGTGAAAATCGGGGCCAGCACGTGTCCTAATCCCTAATCAGAGGAGGATGAGAACGGACAATCCCAGAGTCCGCTCTGCCCCCACCTTGCGCCTTCTTCGCAGGAACAATTGACTTCCGCACTCGTTCAACATCCTCTAAAAAACATATTTAAAAATGTCAATAAAGTTGAGTTTGGAATTTTAAAAAATCAACCAAAAGTATTTACTTTTTACCCATTTATTGTATGGCATACTGCAAGTGGTTTGTATTTGGTTTGCCACGTGATTGATCTATAATTGTTTCTCACTATGCAAAAATGCAACGAATAAAGGCCAAAACAAGTTATGGGGACGTTCTTTACAGGATAGACAGAAGGTTTTTTTTTAGGATTTTAGTACAACTTTAACCCTTTGCCGGGCAAAGAACTATATTTGGTCACTTCCACAGACGTCCAAAACAGTTCCAAAAGGCAAAAAGTACAGTCACATGGCTCAGTCTTCTTCTGCATCTATGGTTATAGCTCAGAAACTAATTACGGTAAGGTAATGAAATCAATCAGGTGTGGTGGAGGGAAACATCTAAAACATGCAGGACAGGGGTCGCCAAAGACCAGGATTGGGAAACACTGTTCTAAAATGTTCTAAATGTGCAATTTATTTGTGTTTTTCTTGTATATTCTAATATATACTCTTTTCAGATTAGTATTATTATTATTTTTTACCATAGAGGGGCAAAGAACCATATGTGGTCTACATGAAAATAACATATTTTGAAAATATCCTCCAATAATCCAATCCAATTTCAATGAGTGCCCTTTAAAGGGGTTAATATGACAAAGTCAAACTGTATCAGATAAACTTCTATTTTTTTTCAACAACTCACTCACTGGAATATAGAGTAGTTCATATTTTAATGGTATCTCACGTTTAAAAATGATCACAACGTGAAACTCAAGCTTGACTTCAAATCGCAATTGTGATATTTATCAAAAAAATCGTAATTAAGTTCAACTTCAGTGGGTCAATATTTGTTTACTTTGTTCATTTCGCACTTTAAAACTCAATTTGTATTCCCTCCAAAAACAGGCTGCACGTGTGACGATGACATTAAACCTGTGACGAAGTGCGGCAACGCTTACCTGAATGGGCTCTTGGGTCAGTCTCATCGGTCCCACACATTCTTCTGTCGCTGAAACCTGCAGGAAATAGACGACTACGGGTGAGTAAATGTCACAGAGTTAGCACACACACACACACACACATACACACACACGCACACAAAACTCTTACCATTTTACCATTGATTTCCAGAAGCATATTGACATATTGTTTTTCCTTGCACGACCCGCCTGTCAACGTCTTTCTCACCTCCCACTTTAAAACATCCAGTGGGAGGTGGATGACCTCATCAACAAGACAAACGTCTCCTCTTATAAGGCAGATGTTGGAGATAAAAAAAAAAAAAAAAACTAGAGTGCAACAGCCTTTTTTAGAAACAATAATTGTCCAACCCTATGGTGTCTTTACTACCAACTGCATCTCATATGCTGTAGCCATGGATATGTACACTTGGTGTTAGTGTCCGCTGCAAACCCTCTTTAGAAGGTATTAGCAGTCAGCCACAGACTGGACTCACAGGTTTACGTGTATAATCCTGCTACAGGAGCATCACATACTGTGCTGTGTGTGTGTGTGTGTGTGTGTGTGTGTGTGTGTGTGTGTGTGTGTGTGTGTGTGTGTGTGTGTGTGTGTGTGTGTGTGTGTGTGTGTGTGTGTGTTGTCCAGGCGGCCTCAGCTGGCGTTTTAACCACATGCGTCATCCTGGTGTGAATCAGTGACTTGGATACATGTGCTTCTTTTGAGCATACGCACGCACATACACACAGATTTGTGCAGCTACACTCTTAGAAATAAGGGGTTCCAAAGGGGTTTTTCTGCAAGGGCTGAGGTTCTACCTGGAACTCTGCACCCTTTAAAACCCCTTTCCCAAAGAAAGGGTTTATCAAGGGTTCTTGGTAACACTAATGGTTCCAGTAAGAACCATTTTGATCCAGAGAACCCTTTAAAACCCCTTTCCCGAATAAAGGGTTTTAAAAGGGTTCTTGGTGGAACCCTCCAAAAGGGATCTCCTATGAGGACGACCAGTTAACGCCTAACTTTAACCAAACCACAATTCAAATCTGTGCCAGTTAACCATTTCCTCAAATATGAAGTTATGTCTGATTTATACCTTGAGGACTACTAGGTCAGTGACAGAAAAGGTCCTAAACGAGGCAACAAATAGGAACACACACAGTACACAGAGTATACAAAGTACACAAACATGCAATCACACAAATTCAGAAAAGAAGATAATTGCCATAATATATCAAAAAAAGCATAATATCATCACATTATATCGTCTATAGGCTGCATTGAAAACAACCCACATCGGTTGACCTCTACTTGAGATTCCTCTGAAAGAGACACAGAGAGATCTGGGGAGAGGGAGTTTCAGTTAATCAGCTAAGCTCCCAGATAATACATGTTCCACACAGACACATGATCGCATGATCGCACAAGCGGCGAGAGAGAGACGCGGTGACTCAACCGCTCGTCATTTTTCAGTCGTACTTGTCCGCGGCGATTACACTTCAAGGCGGACGTACCTCAGCCCACACGCAGCCTCGGCTGGCCACAAACAAACCACCGCGTCACCGTCAACGTCATCCAGGGCCTTTAGAGCCACATAAGAAAAACGCACTAGTGTCATTTCATGTTGCGTCAAAAATACAGAACAAGGTCATGGAAAAGAGTGACTTAGTTGCTTTCCCCCTGACTTACTGTAATGGTAAATTAAATTCCCTTGTCTCAGAAGCTAGAGCCTTTCCCTAACAGAGAATACCAGGTCCTTTTGTGTACTGTGTATTGTATATTGTGTAATTAGGATGTCTAGATTGAACCTGCAACTATCTACAACATCTGCAGGGAGTCGGCTCCCCGATACCTACAGTGGACAAAGAGGTGTGAAAACATGGCCGGGAAAGGCAGACTCCTTTGTCGATTGCAGGAATGCAAAGGGGGAGTTGCTCAGGTATAAATGTAGAGGGATCACTTTGCTCTGGGTCTTTCTCCAGCTAGGATCACTCCTGTGAAGATTGACTTTTTCCTTGCAAAGGAAAGCAGGGGGTACATGGCTGTAGGCCAAATATCTGAAGTGGTACGGGACTGTGAAAAGTTTGGGAACCACTGCAGTACGTCATCAGTGGACAATTTGCTCGTGCCCTGAATTGCAGGAAAAACTGGAAATCATGCGTCGCAAATCTGCCATGCTGCCACTGAACTATGGTTCCACTTGTGATGTGAAAACAGGCTGGTGCACGGTGGTTTGAAATGGAATTAGAGCCCAAACGGGAAATTGTACCGGTGTTTGCCAGTGTAAAAGCTCAAAAAAGTGACTCTTAACTTTCATAGATTTATAGGGCAGATGCGAAACGGAACATAGATTATATTTTTCTAGTTTTTCCATCACTCGAACAAATAATCTGACAGAGAATGTAAATGTCGATGACCTTTTAAAATGTGCAGAATGTCATATTTCCTGTGCAGATTTCTATTTTGACTCTGTAAATTTAAATCAAAAACAGGTCTGTCTAAATGTCATAAACAAAATGCATCAAACACAACAATAACTGTTATCAGGAAGTAGGTGTGGGAAGGCAGTGTGGGATGTCTGCATGATGTTAATGCGAGCAAAACAGTTTCTGGAGCTGCTTCACATCAACAGTCTGTGGCTGATGTTTTACTTACACTTTACATAGATTACAGTTAATCTAAAAAAAAATCTACTTTTTGTGCAGTAGAATTCACTTCTGAAGCATCTTATCACTTCATCCCACAGAGTGGAAATGAAGTATTGTTTAGTGGCTCTGTGTTTTGTGCTTCCTCACTTGAACTTGCCAATATGACCAACAGAGGCCGCCAGAGGCTTGTTTGCGTGAATGGGGTTGAAGTCTGCCATCTCTGATTGCCTTGTTTCTTTGTGTTTCCAGTCACACCTCCAACCCGTTTGCAGCCGTCTCGCTTTACTAGCGCTGTGTTGACATAAAACAAGTCACTTCCTGTGTGCAGTGCTGGAATGTCACGAGGAGACACAAGATCTAAAAGCATAATATCAGACTTTGAGACAGAAGATGGTTCCCAGAACTTAACTATAGATTTTTAACCCCCCAAAATTACCGTGTTAACCACAGAAATGGTCAAGCAATCCTTGGGATATTTACACCGATCACAATGGAGTTTTTTTGTCGCCCAATCAGCTGACTGTCGCGGATGGAGCCAGTCTAGCTACACCCTGACTGCTTCGTACCAATTTACTCTGGTACACCAAGGGAAGGGTGCCAAAGAATGGAATGGTTGGGGTTATTTTGGTACTATTGCTAATGGAAACGCAAAATAAATATGTACCGTAATGTACCAAACAGAACTATTCCATTTGGTGAGGAAAACTATAGTAACAGGTGTGCAAGGTTTTTGCCACTAGCTAGCGAGTCAACCTCTAGTGGCTAACTGCTAGTCTTCTCTTAGTCTTTTCCTTACAAATCAGAAAACTATGCAGTCTGTAGTGCAAGTGCACACCAGCTGAGAGAGCATCGCGATCGGTCGTCGTTCTTTGCCGTTAGTGGACCATTGTGCGTCGGACAGGTGGTTCTCCAAAGAGGATTACAGAATTAGAAAATGCTGAAGAAACCAAACGATACAAAGCATCTCTGTACGTCATGATAACATACATGCAGGATTGTATTTTTGGAGTCAATGTGGACCTCGCATCCCAGCTGTAGCCAAAGCCGTGCGGGAATCGTTTTTCATGTTTTTGCTGTAAAATTGTGAGGGCAAAGAAATGAGGTCAACCCAGAGACAGATGGCCCGGGGGGGGGGGGGGGGAATGCTGAGCTACAGATGCAGCGAAGTCAGTCAGTAAGATAAGGAGCATCTGGTGGTTCAACGCTGAGGGTCTGAATGTTCTGTGAGAGCGCTAGTAGCAGAAGACTCCCAAATATTTTCAGTCCACTTTAAGCGTTTGCCTCATGTGAACATTAACACTTGTTCTACTTCAGGAACGACAACGCGGCCCGATGTGAAGCAGAGCAGGAAGGTGAGTCGGCAGAAATGGGGACAGCTTCGGCACGGAGTGAACAGTTTGGAAGCGAGATCAGACAGAGGGGGAAGAAGATGATGGAGGAAGTGTCAGGGAAGGCTGTCGTAGGACAGCTGATGAGTTCCTTGCGGTAAGATGGGAAGGGGAAGGAAGATGCTGGACAGAGTACACAAACGATAGCACGTGAGAGATAAATGCATATGGCGAGAGAATGATAGGGCCTGAAATTGGGTGTTTGCACGCTTGATTCACAACTACTCTTAGAGGAGTGTGCGTTGAAATCTGAGATCTTTTAAAAGAAATGGGACAATGTGTTGTCTGTGTGGAGCGAAGAGGGATGAACTCATTATCTTTGATTACAAAGACATACCTTCCAGATAAGCTCACAAGATGAGTATATGCTGCACAGTACATCTACGCTATTTGCAGCAAAGACACTCGGTAGATTAGCAATAAAGGCAACATAGATAAGCTTAAAAAAAAAAAAAAGCTAGAAATTGAACTGCAGCTGAAACTGTGCTAAATATATACAATGATAAACCATCACTCCCCCTCAGAGAAAAGACAGACTACGCTCTGCAACCCCCACCCCAACACTGTCATATCACCCTGACAGTTTCCATCATATGTGGGATGCAAAATGACTCTAATGTTCCACCACATGGTCCTATATCTGCAGGACGGTACACTCCTGGTAGGGTCACCTAACCCGCTGTCGCTACAACCGTATGATCAGAGATATCAGTACGTCATTTTTACATCTTTTACATAACTAAGCTGTGCTGATACATTACTACCTGGCCTTAAACAGAAACATAAAAATACAAATATTGTGTGATTTATGTTGTCCCAAGTCCCAACTTTGACGGCCTATACTCCGCTACGGTTTAAGGACCTAATAGGTATGTAAACAGACTCTTAATAGGGATGTATGAAATTATCAGTATTTGCAAATACTTGCTTTAAAGGGACACTATGTAGTATTTATGGGTTTATATAACCCAAAATCCACTTTTTTATACATATTATGTGCTCCTGCATTGTCTAGTCGCTGTATAATAGTTTTTGTTTCATTTTCGTAGTGTTTCAAAAAGTCATGTAAAATAACACGGTCGCGGGCCGCGGTTGCATAGCCACTGTTAGCAGCGAGACGCCATGTTTCTACCGGAGCCTGTAAGGACAAACGAGAGAGAACAAATCAAGCGTCTCTTTACTTGTAGCGGAAGTCCCGCCTCCTCTCTCTCCGCTTCGTCTGCTACGGCCGCGGTAGCTCGCCCTCTCCCTCGCCTCACGAACCTCATCTGCTGACACGGAGAAAGACGACGAGTTCGACATTTGACCAGCTGCGGATACCGTAGCGCTCAGGGAAGGGACGGGGTGAGCAGAGCAGCAGGTCTTTGTTGTAAATTTCAGCCTCTCCTCTAGATGGCACTATAAACTACTTACTTCACCTTTAAAATGCATTATCAGCAAACACACCAATATTTGACTATTAACTAAAGTAGTAGGTTGAATAAGCCGCTCCCTCCTTGTCTACATCTATGCTTGCACCCTCTCTAACTATTTATTTTGTATTATTTTTATTTTACAATAATTTTTTTTACGATACCTTTTAGTCTCATCTACGCAGAAGAGACTAAAAGACCGTTGCAGTTGGGCGCAAAGAAAAATGTATAAGCATATCGGTATCTGTATCGGTTATCAACCCAAGAACCGAAAAGAAAAAGTCCAATATCGGGCATTCCTAGACTCCAAAGTAAAAAAAAACAAAACATATTTATGTACTTGGGTGGAAAAAATGTCCATTATATTACCATTTCCACTGTGTGGGACCTCACATGTATACTACATGTATAATGAAATAGCACACAGGCATAAGTGGGCGCAAAAAACACATTTGGTGCTTTGTTTGGGATTTGTTAGGTCAGAACATGGTGAACATATGCGTATTTGCTGAGAACAAGTCTAATACTATGTATAAGGTAATGAAAATTGGCACAGTTTCATAGTGAATGTTGAAAACATTAAGGTTTAGGGATCCTTATCAAGACTTGGGGGATACACTTTTAAAGCAGGATGGTACCAGATAAACCAGGTCAGGGAATTACTAACTGCTCCTCGTGCCAGAGGCTTTATCATTACATTTC
Organism: Microchirus variegatus; assembly: GCF_963457635.1. Classification (NCBI taxonomy): domain Eukaryota; kingdom Metazoa; phylum Chordata; class Actinopteri; order Pleuronectiformes; family Soleidae; genus Microchirus; species Microchirus variegatus. The sequence goes on from NC_139802.1 coordinate 40,083,176, forward strand.
CATGAGTACAATCTGTCATAACGAGTTAAACTTTTATCTCATTATTGAACCTTTTTGCCATCCGCGAGCACCTGTCCTTTTCACCAAAGTCCACAGTATCACCGCCTCTCCTGCCTCTCTGCTCCCCCGTCTTCATCTCTCATGCAGCATCCTGCAGTGAGGAACACTTCACTTCTTTGAGCGATGGAACAAATGTGGTTTGAGCAATCAGTGCTCAGTACGGATCTGAGCGAGGCCTCCGATCTATCAGTTCTTTGCCAAACGCTTTCCTTGAGTCATTTTTGCCCTAATTCTATTGTCTCAGCCTGTTTTCGTGGCAGCACTTTGAAATGTAAGCTTTGAATTGTATTGTATAAATAAACCCGTACTTACTTACTTACTGGGGCCCAGGTACATCATGTCATTGCATACAGTGCGCTGACATTGTTAGAACACAGATTAAACATTGCGTTTCATTGTGGAGGCCCACTCCGATATTTCATTGCACATATAATTGTGCAGTTTATACTTCAGCGCGCAATAAACGTAGCAAACGAACGGTATGTTTAACATATTCGTTTGAGGGTGTTTTCACTGTTTACAGTGATTGTAGGTTATGAGGATGAGAGGGTAGTTTACATTACGGCTGGAGAACAAAAAAAATAAAAGAGTTGTTTACACTCGCCGGATGGTGTCTAATCATTTTGAGTAAGTGATAAAGACGAGCAGGGCGGGAGGGGGGGGGTTGGATTTCTCATCAAGACTTGACCTTGGGTGCCGTTCTTACTTTGAACCTCGGCAGACTGTTTAGAAATCAGAAAATGATGCAGCATGACGTGATCGTGGCCTTCGGAGCAGAGCTAAATCTTCCGCTAATCCCGAGCGTTATGTCACCTTCGTATGCGTCTCGACCCGGTGAGACGTTGCTTGATTTACTCTGGACGGTTGCCAGATAAATCAAACCCCCGAGCGGTCGCCTTTCATCGCGTCGCATCGCTCTTGTCGTTGTTTACGGCAGGCCTTGGTTTTTTTTGCGCCAAACGCAGTCCTTGCAACAAGGCCTCGGCTTATCTGCAGCACAGGCGTCCGTCCTTCTGTAGTGCCTGAAGGGACTTGAGGTCAGCAGCCCGTCTGCACACCGCGCTACAGTTATCATCTTTCTTATCCTTTAGACACGATAAGCTCTCGCTGATCAACTGATATCCTGACGTGGGCGAGCTTTGTCATGTGAGCAGGCTACTTGACTACAACCTTCAGATTTGATCATCATAGCGCTACCAATAATAGCCCAGTGTAGAGGGCATTACTGTACGCGGCTAATGTTACAGTAGCTGTCGATGAAAGTAACCCCCTTTTTTCACATTCACAGACTATTTGCGAAAAAATTAGCTCCGACTCTTAACGCGTCCCAATCCCGCCGATCCATCGGACTGGAACGGACTGAACTGTGCTTTAATTTATGCGATACCAGACGTGTAAACACACACCTCCAGGAACGTCCGCGCATGTAAACAGTTTTTCCCAGTCTGACATCCAAACTATTTTCCACTTCACTGTCCGGTTGACGTTTCCCGCTCTCACCCACCTCTCTTACCCCCATTCAAGCTCCAACTTTGTCCACACTGAACTCTTTCCAAACAAAACGCATCCTCTGCAGTACTCGATGGCTGTTTCGCTGATCTGCTGCGTCTTGTGCACCTCTGTTACCTAACTAATTGACCGTCCATCTATCCATGAATCCACCAGCTACTAAAATGATTCATTGACTGATCAAATAGCCTTAAAAACCTGTGAAAATTCAAAAGTATACTCTCTAGAAGCACATCACACTTGCCTTGCATCCATGCTCTATGTTGTTGAGCTCTACAGTGTGAAAGAGATGCATGATGACATAACCGATCATTCTTTGGTTTTCTTTTGAAAATGGAAATTATCATAAACAAATGTGCCTCATGACGTTTAAGTACCAGGACTGAATTTCACAATAAAAGCCTTGTATATATATATATATATATATATATATATATATATATATATATATACATACAAAACGAGAACATGAGTGCAAACAACTGAAACAACAGGCGGCCCTGCACCTGTTTATACCCACCTGTTTTTTTGGGGGTTTTTTGCATACTAAAATTTACATAACCATTAATCTGATGTACTGCCCTGGCCGTAGGGTTATATATGCATGGTTTGCAAACTCAGGCCTGGTATAATAAGTAACATAATTGTGTACATGTAGGAACCCGGACTGTTATATGACTATGATTCATGGGATTAAAATATCTGAGCACCTGTTTTGAATCAGTGCTAGAATCAGCGTTGTTGTTGTTGTCGTCACAATGTGTCATTGCTATTGAACCACGTGCTGCAGTTGCAGCACAAAGGTTGCTGTTTAAATCCCATTTCAGTCAAGTCCTTTCTTTGTAGAATTTGCACGTTTTTTGGGGATATCCATTTGAACTTTAGGGGCAAAGTTCAAAATATACATCCTAGAAGTGCAGCAGACCCTTTGAAGGAATTACCATGTGGTCTAATAAAGGGCACTGTGAGTAAAGTTGGCCTTAGTTCCACTTTAAATGCTCTAATCCAGTGGGGTTTTTTTTTTTTTTTAATTTAATTTTTATACCATTATCACCAACGTTCAAAATAAATGTAGTGTAAACAGGCCGAGCACAGTCGGCCACAGACTTTTCACAGGGGGCAGATTTATTCCCAATAAGATAATTTAGCCTTTCATCATCCTCTTCTATTTTTTGGGACCCTTATTTCCAATACATACACATACAACAGTATTTTTGATTTTCCATGTGCTTCGCCCTCCTCTGCACTAAGACCGAGAACCATCTTGGATTAACTCTAAATTGATCACAGGTTCTAATGTGAGTCTGAACATTGTTTGTCTTTATACGCTGACCCTGTGATTATGCTCTCACCCTGTGTCGGCTTAGATTGGGCTCCAGCTCCCCAACAACATCAGTCAACGACATCCCAACACAAGCCGGACATGATGATGGATGGATCTTAAACGGTGAAGTAGTGTTTATTGTAATCACCAGACATCGGTCTTACTTTCCTCTGCAGGACGGAGAACCTTCATAGACGTACACTTTTTGTGTTTTGGCACAAGCATACTGTCTCTGTCATCATAATATTTCAATTCGTAGAACTGCAGCTTTGCATGTATAAGCAAATAAAGACCTTTAAAGACACAAAACTGCTCCCTAGTTTGAAGGACAGGACTTCAAGAAAACCCTATTTAATCTTAGGGTTTAATTTCATTTTTTTCTGGCCCAACATAAGACATGGGTGAATTAGCATAGTGGTTAGCTGTGTGTGTGTTTAATAGGGTGTTGAACAAAAATTACCTCGGGGGTCAATGATGGAAAAAGTGAAGACAAAACAAACTAGTGGGTTGACAATATGAGAAAATTATAATGAGGTTGTGAGAATGATATATTCATGATGATATTTCACTGAATTACAACGTAAAAGTGCTTGCTTTGATATGGAATGATGTGTACGTCACAATGGTAACATATTTAGGGTGCAAAATAAACCTATTCACATAAAAAAAAAAGAGAAATTCATCTAAAATCAAGTGAATAATAACATCAACAACTGTAATTAAAATACTAAACAAGCTTATATGTCATTTAAAGTAATACATCATGTGATAATTACAACCAAATGTATTATTATTAATATTATAAAAATATTGCCTATGTTTGATCACTGTGCCGGCAGCTGTGTCACGACCAATGTTTTTATTATAATAATGATGCTAATAAGTAGCCGGTCTGACACCTCTGATTTAAGCGCACCACTTTTGTTTTTCTACGACTTTGGACAGAGCTTAACATACTTAAAGGGGACATATTATACCCCATATTATATTTCTCCAAGTTAACCTAGTTCCCTGGTGTCCTAATGAACATGTCTGTGACATGCTTTGGTCAAAATACCATAAGGATGAAGCACCACAGCAGTTCAATCACTCTGCCAAAACAGCCCTGTTCAGAACGCTCTGTTTAGTAGTATCTCTTTAGGTCCACCTTAAAAAAAAGTAAAAACAAAACTTAAGGGACAGGAAATGGCATCAGCCACAGAGGCTACTGGGAGCTAACAGAAGTTAGCATTTGGAAAAGTGATCATTTGCAGGCTCTAGCAGGCACATTGCCGTCATATATAACATGTATCCACTGGACAGATAAATCCTCTGAGGCTGGAAGTTTGTGTAGAACTCTGTGCTGCACTGTGGAGCCAAGAATAGAACTTTCCGCGGACTTCCGGTTGTCGGATACTGTTGCCCTAGCCAGCACTCTCATACGTTTTACGGACAAAGCGGAGCTCCGCAAGACAACAATTCCAGGAATTTAGCGCATTGTGACGTCCCAAATAGCGCGGAAGTCAACATTGCATGTTTCATCTCCTGTACTTAGACTGAGGAGGACCACAAAAACATGAGTGAGTCATCTTTTTTCACACTTTGCCGACTGATAGGGAGTCCAGAGTCCCAAATATAAGGATTGAAATGATTAAAAAGTTGATTTTGCATAATAAGGGACCTTTAAAAACCGTTCACTCACTGTGGAGTCTGAACAAAAAAAACCTACTGTGACATTTTGCGGTATGTCTGTGACATCACATTTCACGCAACAGCAGACAAAGGAGTTAAAGAAAAAAAAAACACAGGGCCAACAGACCAACCACTGGCAACGGGAATGGTGTTAATTGCCTTTTTAAGTGTAGCAGGTTCGTTCAAAAAAAAAAAAAAAATCCTCTGTATATCAGTCAATTTTCAGCCAAAAAGTTATTTTAGATAAGCTCGGTGAGGCGTTCATGTCTCAGAGTCCGCACTTCTGTCGTCCACTGAACTTTTATGGCCCGTGTCTGAACGAGAGCCGGCTGCAGCGATGTTGAGAAGCTGCTCGTCCTTCTGTGTATACTTAGTCGGTGACTGTGTGAGAGGCCCTGGGGGGATATGTGTACAGGCCTACCGGCATCAGCTCCTTCACATGTGACTGTTCACACCCCAGCCACACTGACCAGAGGGGTAAACAAATGACTTGTGCATATAAAAATGCACACAGACACACACACACACACACACACACACACACACACACACACACACACAGGAGCGTTATCAACACCATGGCACATTATCAAGATCCTGCAGGGAAAGAGCAGATTGTTTTAATAATAAATGGTATCATTGATCCTCTCCGACTCCTCAGACACAGAGAGGAACTGTGGGAGCGCAATGGAACAGCTGACACACACACACACACACACACACAAACACACACTCTATTTGTGTCACCCTAAACTCATGACACAAAACTATAAAAAGTATTATCATGCCGGACGTAAATATCTTTAAAGCTACTGCAAACATAGCCTTTGATTTGATTTGATTTGATGAGAAGCCTCCTGTTAGGATGACTGAATATTTTTCATTCAATCCAATCCAACTCATACTGCGCTGATTTTGCCTCCATATTAAGACCAGCCAAAACAAGTATGTGCAGCAAATTAATAAATTAAAAAGAGAATTATATTAGTTACACTTATATTATTAAAAAAACTGTGTCAAAAAGCTTCTTTTTTTTTTTTTTTTTTTAACAAAAACGTATTGAAATCATATGAAAAGTCTTGCTCGGGGGGAGTGAATGGGTTAATCCTGTTTGTGAGGGTCTGATGACACGATCATCTGCTACATTACTTCTTACCAAAACACAGCTATATCCTCTGGGGTTCGATTATAAATATAAGGAAGTATCTGTTCACATGCTCTCTCATGAGAGGGATCCATCAGCGAGCAGAAAGCACACAATTAATGTGACATTAATGTGCACATAACCCCAACCCCCCCCAACCCCCCTACCCCACCAACAAACTAAAAACACTGAATGAGAGCCGCTAAGCTACAGCAGGACTGTGACATTATTTCAAATTTTAACGTTTTAAAACCAAGATGTTAAGCAGTAAAGCTTGATGTTTTGCGTGGAAAAGTTCATTGTTTACCTTTTCTAGATGTGATTAAATTAGTGCTGGGCATTAACGGCAGTTAACTGCGTTAATGGCGTCAACGCTATCACACGTTAACGCATGACACGTTTCCACGACGACTGACCGGAAAAAGACGCGAGGGACGTCATGTTTTACGTGACTCTGGATTGTTAAAATGAGTCTATAAAGTAGCATTAAACTTTAAAAACAGAGGCACACATACGCAGTACACGGGTACGCTGGTAGGCAATGTAGGTGCGTGCTAATGGGGCTAAAAAGGAGCTAACGCAGCTAACTGGTAAACGGCGCCTGGACTCCGGTGTCCCGGCACGTAAACATGACGTCGCGCGCGTCTTTTTCCGGTCAGTCGCCATGGAAACGCGTCGTGCGTTGACGTGCGTTTTCCAATTGTGACTAAACTTTGCTTTAATCTTAACTAGTGCAGTGTCCGTAGGAAGTATGCATTAGCATGCTAGGACCGCTACAACGTCAAAAGCTAAATCTCCGATTAGCATGCCAACGTCTGCAACTCTTCCCATCCAGCACATGTACACATTGAACATTGATATTCGCTCAAGACTTACAGATGAGGTGAGATCGCTCAGGCGTGGAAACACCGATAGCGCTAGTGTGTTCCTCGCTAATATTCGGATATTCGCAGATGAGATGAGATTACTCGGGGGCGTGGAAATCCAGAGCGAATTTGGGTTCCCGATCGTGTATTACCGGCGTGACTATCGCCAAAGTGAGACCTATGCACCTATCCACACAATTAGACCTAGCTAGCCTAGCAGGGGGACTGTATCTTACTATGAAAGACAATCCTGACAGCGCCCCCTGCCTGGTGCAATGTGATAAATCAGTGAAAATCAAGGATGCACACCATCGGGCCATGCTCAACCCATATCCAAAATCTTAGGTCGATCTGAATAACGGTTAGCGAGATATGCCCTTCTCAGACACACACGCAGACAAAACTTGCTTTATAGATAGATAACTAACTATTTTTTACATCTTACTGTAACTATTTACATCCTAGATGTATCCAGTCGTGATGAATTGGACAAAAATCTCTAAGCGTCTCTCAAACTACATGTTGCCACGCGAATGTGGAGCTATATCAAGCAACCTCTCAAGCTTTCAACTGATGAAAGCAATCTGAAGAGTCAAACCCCCAGTTGTTAAAAAACCACAGAAGACACTTTGACGTACACTTTCTGTGCTTCGCTCGCTCAAGAACGAACCAATTAGATGCACATTTCTGCTCATTTGACAGAGGATACCGTTTCTTGGAACATTGGCCTCGAGCTGAGTGGTAATAAACAATAGTCAGTATAGTATGCGGTTTAACTCTGCCTTCACTATAGCTCTACACATGTCAGAGTTGGTCTTTATTCAACACATTTGGACTATAATGCTGTAAAATGTACTGATATTGGCTGTGGTTTATTTATTTAACAGACGATGGTTAAACCACCGTTAAAACAAGAGAAAATGTGATTATTGAAAACAAATACTAGGCATTAATAAACACTTATGGTGTGATATAGATACTGAATAATGTTAATGTGAGCCATGAAGGTAATGTAATGAAGTTCATATATCATATGAACTGTTCATATATCATATGAACTGACACAATCTCTGCCATGTAATCAACTATAGCACATTAATGACCAAAGTGACCAAAATCATCAAAATTATCGCATGGTTACTTTTTATATTTGTTGTATTTTAGGGGATTATTTTAGCGTTTTAGTGTCTAGTATGTAGTATATTTGTTGACGACCTCATAAGGTGATTTATGTACAGTATATATGTTTTTCTTTTCTTACAACGACAAATAAAGATTTCTTCAGTTCCATATAATAGCTCCATGCAGAAAGTAACTAAGGAGAGAAAAGAGGAAGGAGGCAGTACTGAATAAAAGTGTCTGCTAAATGACATGTAATACTTCAGAATTACAAATACTACATTAATACTGTAAAACACACACAAAAAAAATTGCATTTTTCCTCACAAGCTTGGAAATCTTGTCTGATAACATAGCCGACACAGTACCGTAGCTAGCTATTTTGTGACTCAACAGCTAGCTACACTAATGCTAATCGAAAATTTTAAAAACTCCATTGTGCCTAATGAGGTTGCACAATGTGAGTTTGTATTATTTGTTATGCTATAAAACATGCTAATGCTAATTGTGCCCTTACCTTTGGAAACATGTTCCAGACAGCGCAGCTGCTGCTGATGAGCCGCTGCCTGCCTGGTCACAACAGCTAGCTGCGCTAATGCTAATCGAAAATTAAACAAATTACTTTGTATTTGAAGATACTTTCTTCAAATATTTTGAATAATGACAATATCCTAATAAGAAGGGAATCTCCTCATTGTGTTGCGTCATGCGAGTGCTTGCTATAAATGCTTCCATTGCTCGTTCACATCGACCTTTTATCAATACACCAACTCTTCAACCTCTCCAACGCACATATACTTTTAAAAAAAATTCACGTTTCCATTGATATATTTTTTCACAATCAAAAAAGCGCATAAAAACAAGTTGATGGAAACCACCTATTATTACATGAAGACACCTAAGTCACTGTGTGTTGTCTTTTATATTGCATTTTAGTCTATTGTCCTCTGTGTTGTGGACAAAGCGGCTCAGTGGTAGTCGTCTTTCAGCTCGAAGGTTGCGAGTTCTATCCCAACCTCTGCTTGTCCAGATGTGCTGTGTGAATGACACAACTGTGGTGGTGTGTAAAGCAGCTCTAGTTGGTCATCGAGACTAGAAAAGCTCTACAAATACAGACCATCAGTCTAATTTACTCAAGAATGAAACTGTATTTTTTACCTTTACTATGTTTTCGCCGTTTCGAGTTTGTTTGTTGGTCTGTTAGTTAGCAACATAGCTCGAAAAAGCCACAAACAGATTTGGGTGACAATTTCAGGAAATGTCCGCAATGGGACCAGGAACAAGTGATTAAATTTTGGGCCTGATCCATAGACGCTATCACTGGTTACAACACTCGCTGTCCGACCCAGATTTTGGAAGTCCAAAGGGGGCGGGGGGGACTGCGCTCTCCGAGTGCTTTTCTAGTTGTTAAAAATTTATTAATAATAATAATAATAATAATAATAACAACAGTTATTTAGTCTATTGTATGTAATGTCTGCAGAGAGACTCTAATAAAGACACTGAATGAGCATAATGGCTGTTAGTAGATTGTAATTGGAGCAGAAGAAGGTTTGGGCCTCCTCAGATCATAAACAAACATTAGGGGGGGCCTCCTCACGTGCGACTGTCACTCTCTACCTGACACTGATGATGATGATGATGATGATGCCAGTGTCTGTGCCAGTGTCTGTGCCAGTGTCTGTGCCTGTGTCCTGCACCTTCACCCTCTGCTCTGGAAAACATACTGTACCTTGACGCTGGTGTGGCTCGTCTGCGTCTCGGCCTCGATGCGGATGTGTCCGCCGCTGTTCTCCTTGCGGTGCGAGTTGTTGCGCGAGTGTCGGCTCTGGTAGGTGATGACGGACGGGATGGTCTCGGCCGCGTCGGTCTTGATGAAGAGCCCGTGCAGCGTGGCCGCGGTGCCCTGCGAGATGGTGGTGGTGGTCTGGTGCGGGGAGTTGGACTCGTCCGAGTCCCGGCAGTAGATCACCCCGCTCTGAGAGACGTGGATGCTGGGAGCGCAGCCCATGCCTCGGCAGCGGCAGTGGGAGAGTCAGATCCCCGGGAATGAACGGCGACACTTGCAGCAGCAGCAGCTGCTGCAGCGGCGGCGGCGGCGGCGGCAGAAGAGAAACCACCCTCCACCCTCCTGTCGTCCACAGCTGCCTGCACACGGACTCCTCTCTCCTCCGGGCATCGGCTGCGGGACTCGAATCGCTGCTCTCTCCTCCGCACACCCCCCGTTTGAGCACATGAAGGGAGGGAAGCGTGAGCTGCAGACGATGGTCTTCCTTTTTTTTTTTTTTTTTTTTTCTCTTTTAAATAAATAAAAATTCACGCGCACCGTCAATCCGCTACTGTCCGGGGCTCGTGCGCGCCGTCCTCATCGAAAGGTGTTTGCAGCAGCAGCACGTGCGATCACTGTCTCTCACTGTCAGTGAAGATGCACTCATGAATGAATGGAATTCATAAATAGACTAAACCACCTGGCTGTTGCTGCTGCTGCTCATCATCATCATCATCATCCTCATCCTCATCCTCCTTTGCTTCATATCCGGCTCCGTGTCTCGTGCGCTCATCCTTCATTCAGAGACATGCATTTTCAGTCTGTGCAGACACACACAGGGCTTCAAGACATGTCTTCTGTGTCGTCTGCTTCAGTTGTTCTGCAGCAGCTGATCACTGGCCACGGTCCATCTCTCTCTCTCTTTCTCCCCCCCCCCTTCTCTCCCCTTCTCTCTCTCTCTTTCCTATTATATCACTTCTATTCATCATGACCCTCTAATCTCCCCAGAGGCCATTTCACTGACTCCAGAGGTCGCTTTAAAGGCCTCACTCGATGCTACATTAAGACACAATAATGCTGCCACAGTGATGGAGGCTTCATCAACGAACCGATTACTGCCCTCCTCAACCAATTCTCACTTTCTTTCATTTTAAAGCTGTAGTACGTAACTTTTGTCGCGTTTGTTTTCGTTGTTGTTTTTTGCTTCCGCGAACAAAAACGCAGAAACACTATCTGTATAGGCTTTGTCAAACAATCCGACAACACTGAGGGAGTGTAAAGATGATTTGTATTTTATAATATATATATATATATATATATATATATATATATATATATTGTTATAACTGTAGAATACTGCAACTTTTTGTTGTTCTCGCCGTATCACTTTACTAACAGTGTTGTTCCAGCCTCCAACTGTTTTGGCTAGCAACAAACAACGAACTGTGTGCAGCATGGGAACATCACCAGGCGACACAAGGACACCAATATAAACTCTTTGAAATAAAGAACCATATAAGGTTCTTCGGGGCTTGTCCTCATAGGAGAACCCTTTTTGGCTCCAGGTAGAACCTTCTTATAAAGGTTCCACCAGGTGCCCTTTTGGAGGGTTCCACCAAGAACCCTTTTAAAACCCTTTATTCAGGAAAGGGGTCTTAACGGACCAAGACAAAAGCAAAGGAAAAAATATTTCTTTGCATTTTTAATTATTATTTTATTTTATTTACTTATTAATGACTATCACTTTTGACTAATGACACTTTTTTTTTTTTTTTTTCTTTTAATTACACCCTACAGTATTACAGATTCAGGCCTCTACCAAACGGTTGAGACGTCTGTTCACAATAAACCTGGTTTGCATAATTCATAAAGTACGACATTCAGAACACGTCACATTAATTCAGTGTTAGTGAGTTCAGCTTGATGCATTTTTCAATGAGATACGGTGACTTAAAGTGTTTGGTCGACCAAATGGTTGAGTAGTGCCTTAAAGGGTTTTAAAGGGTTCTCTGGATCAAAATGGTTCTTACTGGAACCATTAGTGTTACCAAGAACCCTTGAAACCTTTTTTTCAGAAGCAAATGGGTCCAGGTAGAACCTCAGCCCTTGTAGAAGGACCCTTTTGGAACCCTTATTTCTAAGAGTGCACGTGAAGAGCTGATAGACCTGAAGGCCACATAGACTGGAAGCTCCAATTAACGTTGCTTTTGGCTGTGTATCTACGTCATTACCTCGCTTATGAAGCCCTAAAGTTTGAATCAATTTGGGGGCCTCATATGGCCCATGGGACGCCCTTTGCCAGACAATAAATGAATAGGATAATAATTTCCCTCTCTTCCTTCCAAGTAATCGAGTACCATTACTTACTTTAACTTGAGTGTAACTTTAGTCCAGTAACTGTACTCTTACATGAGTAGAATCTTTTCATTACTCGTTAAACCTCTGTGATTCACAGCATGCAAGTCATTAGCTGATGAGACACATGTTTGCATTGTAGGTCTGCGAAATCCATTTGTTTCGGGGTTAATCCTCCATTTATCAACTGGCCGTTATGGCTTATCACGAAACTAAAGCAAAGCATGTGCTGCGTCTTTATTTTTACGTCCCTGAATGGGTCATCGTAGAAAAAGGAATACGTTGCACTACTACTCCGTCGTCTGGAGTCCAACAACTGCATAAAACTGTGACAATGTATTCAGAAAACTTGCCAATATTATTTGGTTTTCAGCTTCTCAAAAGTGAGAATTTGCCGTTTATTTGTCACGTTCATGCATTGAAATGATCAGATATTTTGGCCCGTATATTATATTTGCACATAGGGCCTGATAATACAGTGAAAATGTCGTTTATTTTCATTTTGTAATTTGAATATGTTAGAATTTCTGTAATAATTTATCTAATTGGACAATGTAGAACGACACCTTTTTGTTTTTCTCGTTTTAAATTGCTAATGCACTATTGTAAAATGCAGTAAATTGTAAAATAACTGCCAGGTGATGGAACGTTATTCTGGAAAAATGGGCAAAAGCATTTTTTTTTAGGACGTTTTCCCGCCATTTTACGGTTAAAATAATAAATAAGTTTGCTAGCAATATTATAATAGCAATAATAATACATTGGTTGATTAAATGACATATATACATATAAGCTTGTTTGGTGTTTTAATTACATTTGTCCATGTTATTATTTACTTGATTTTAGATTTGGTTTATTTTGCATCATAAATGTGTTACTATTGTGAAGTATGCGTCATTCCATGTCAAAACAAGCTATTTTTAACTATCATCATGAATATCTTTATTACAAACTTTTTTTTTTTTTTTTTTTTTTAAATAGTGCCATGCTAAATGTGTCAAATTATATTTTAACTGTTTTACTTTAGAACAACTTGCCACAGAACACTAGGTCTAATCCTCAGATACTTTCATTATCATTCTTGGCCATAAGAGGGAGATATGGAATCACTGTTGTTGTGTTGATTTTTAAATGATCTTCATCCCGTTTTCTTTAAAATCACAGCATCTTTGTATTCAGAACTAAAAACTTATGTTCAGAAATTATGTCACTGTCGCGCTGTGTCAAAATAGTTTTTTCCCTCCGTTCATGGCTCCATGGAAATGTCTCTGCTCGCTGTTTAATATGCAATACATGACAATTAAAGGTGCCATATGTAAGAATGAGGCCAAAAAACGGTTACTACATTAAAATTCAAAACACTGAGGTCTTTTTTAGGTTTCGTTTTCTGACGTGACTGGCAACCCGTGGTTGCTCGGCAGCTGAGACTCTACTTGCTGCAATGATTGGTAGACGGCGGTAGGTGGCGCCACATGCCAAAACATGATTTTCAAAACATAAACGTGATTTGCAGTCTGCAAAAGATTTTTTCTTAATGCAAATATGAGTCTCTGTGTCATATTAGGAGGATTTTAAACCATACTTATGCATAAAATTCCCCAACCAAGTACAAGTACACAAAAATAGTGACTCAATAAAAGTGTGATGCATGATATAGTGATGCACAGTAAGTGATGTCCGGTTGGTTAGTGGAGTTATTGGACTGTTGGAATAAACATACACGCTTTTGTTTTGCATGCGGAAATTAAGTAAAGGGAAGCTCATTTCTCACAGTATGTAAAAGGTTAAAGACCCCAGTGAAAACAATATTTAGCTGATAAAGCTATTTTTACACAGTAACATACGAGTTTGTTTCATTTTTTAGTGACTCTCGTGGGACCAATACCTTAATGAGGAACAGCTGGACAAGAAATCCCAAGATTTTCTATCACTGACGGACAGAAAAAAAAAAGAAAAAAAGAGAGGGAAAACTCCGGGAAAAGTTAACTCTTTGTTTGACAGCTTGGATTCAATATCAATATGTATGGTAATATGATTTATGAGTTTAAATATACTAGTATAACAACTGACCGGAAAAAGACCCGCGTGACGTCATGTTTACGTGCCGCGAGTCCAGGCACCGTTTACCAGTTAGCTCCGTTAGCTCCGTTAGCTGCATTAGCTCCTTTTAGCGCCGGTTAGCGCGCCTACAGTGGAACTGGAGTGGCCTGTTTATTAAAGGAAAAGAGCAGCGCTACAAATAATCAGCATACCCGTGTACTGCGTATGTGTGCCTCTGTTTTTAAAGTTTAGCGTTATTTTAGAGACTCATTTTAACAATCCGGAGTCACGTAAACACGGCGTCACGCGCGTCTTTTTCCGGTCAGTCGTCATGACAACGCATCATGCGTTAACGGCATGATGCATTTCCACGACGACTGACCGGAACGGTAACGCGTTAACGCGCACAGCACTAATATAAAGTCTCACATGCATTCTGGTTATGTTCCATTAAAGTACTCATAGGTCATTATAGCATTTTAACACCGATAAACACCGCGACGCAGAATCCATTACCATAATTATGAGACGGTTTGTGCTATGGGGGAAATGACAGCGGTTTCTGAAAGCTGACAAGTTGCACGTCAAAGCCAGCGTGTAGTTATTACGGTAATTTCGCTTGCGCCGTTACAAGAAGCCGGCGAGTCGAAACTACTATTTTTAAAATATAAAAATGTTCGTTTTTCTTCATTTTAAATGGTTAAAACACTATTTTAACCTGCGGTAAATTGTAAACAACTGCCCGATATTGAAAGTTATTATGGAAAAAAAATGGGGAAAAAGCACTTACTGACAGGACACTTTCTGGCCCTTTAATTAAAAGTTTAAAATTAGCAAAAAAAAAAAAAAAAACAAGTCCAGACAGGCCTCACACACACACACTGTGCACTGGTGTCCAAAGTGTGGATGAGCAGCTCCTTATCAAAGCAGCAGCAGCAGCATTCAGGCTCCATGAGTTCACTGCCACAGCTGTGCTGTGCACTTATATCGCCACATCATTCTATAGGCCGTATTTATAGACTACAACAGACGACCAAAGCCTGGCAGACGACAAATACGAAATTCCACTGTCAAACAAACTGTCTAACAAACTGTCAGCACACACACACACACACACACACACACACACACTCGACTGTTTTACCTGCACTGTTTGAGCAGAGGAGAGAGCGTCAACAGGCCTTCTTATGCGGTGAGGTGGTCGAAAACTGACGTAAGTCGAATAAATATTTGACTTTTATAGCTGCAGCTCAATAAGAGACAGACGCAGATCTATTTTTAGACCTGTCAGAGCACATAACCTGTGCACTATATGGAGGCTGATATATTGTTTTCCATACACACAACAGCACACTCTTCTTTAAACTCACTTTTATCTATTTGTACACAATTCTATTGATTTTTGATTAACAGTAACTTACCAACTGTGTAAATAAATGTTATTATTTTTTTAATGATTTGTTTGTTTTATGAATTAAATAAAGTTATTTGCACTATATGGAGGCTGCTATAGTGTTTTCCATACACACAACAACACACTCTTCTTTAAACTCACTTTCATGTATTTTTACACAATTCTATTGATTTTTGATGAACAGTAACTCACCGACTGTGTAAATAATTGTTATTTTTTTAATGATTTGTTTGTCTTATAAATTACATAAAGTTATTTGCACTATATGGAGGCTGCTGTAGTGTTTTCCATACACACAACAGCACACTCTTCTTTAAACTCACTTTCATCTATTTGTACACGTTTCTATTGATTTTTGATTAACAGTAACTTACCGACTGTATAAATAATTGTTATTATTTTTTTAATGATTTGTTTGTTTTATCAATTAAATAAAGTTATTTGCACTATATGGAGGCTGCTATAGTGTTTTCCATACACACTCTTCTTTAAACTCACTTTCATCTATTTGTACACACTTCTATTGATTTTTGATTAACAGTAACTTACAGACTGTGTAAATAATTGTTATTATTTTTTTGATGATTTGTTTGTTTTATAAATTAAATAAAGTTATTTGCACTATATGGAGGCTGCTATATTGTTTTCCATACACACAACAGCACACTCTTCTTTAAACTCACTTTCATCTATTTGTACACGTTTCTATTGATTTTTGATTAACAGTAACTTACAGCATGTGTAAATAATTGTTATTATTTTTTTAATGATTTGTTTGTTTTATAAATTAAAAAAAAGTTATTTGTGCCCCCTCCCCATACAAAGCCATAAAGTCCTACCTTTCGTGGTCCATTCCCAAATGAAGCACTCTCCACTCTTGTTGACAGTCCACTCATGTTTTAAAGCCACAGTGATTTAAGTCCTTCAGATCAATAACAGTGAGGCACAGATATCTAGTCCATACATATACATATACATATATACAGTATAATACACAGCTGCAGTTTTAGGTGCTGGGGTCTCACTGGTACAGAGCTGGTAGTAGAAGTTGAAAGTGTCGGCCCCTGAACTTCTTAACCTCCTCCTGTTTCTGTTTCTGCTGCTGCTGCCTCCTGCACAGACTCGGTGTCCGTGCGGCCCTAGTGTCCTCAGACATCAGCACAGCATGGACTGTAACTACACAAGAACAACAATAAACAGAGGTGGGAGATCAGTGTACAGAGCTGCTCGAGAGGCCACTGCACACCAAAAATAAATGATCGTGACACACTAAAGATGTGACCTGTTGCTTTTTAAATATGAAACTCTATTTTACAAAGTTATAGACCGAGCTGATCTGTTCCCGTCAAAGAGGGAACAAGTGACAGTAACTTATATCATGATATATGATCGTAATGTGGAATAGGGAAGTTATATTATGGTAATTCCATGTTATTTCCACCGTAAACGTTATTGTTTTAATTACCAGAGGTGGTTGTTGTAAGGTTGTTGTTCTTTGATGATGTTTTTGTCTTGTGCAGCAGTTGCATTGCCTTGTATGAAAATTGCTTTATGAATAAAGTTTGTTTGATTGATTGACAATGGAAAGGAAATTTAGCACTTTACTAACATTTTCATGCCAATATATTACAGTGTTGGAAGCTTGTATTATGTTAATTAAATAATAATAGTAATAATAATTATAATAACAATAATAATAATAATAATAACAACAATAATACAACATTTTAATTGTCTTTTCACATCTTCTCATTAGTCATTAAGATTAGCATTTTAGCATGCTGTCAATTCCATTTTTTTTTAATCTTTTTTAATTATCACTTGATTTTAAGAAAACAAACAAACACGAAAACTGAGTAAAAAGTATGAGAAACTTAAAAAAAAACCTAAATGTATTTCACAGAATAATAATAAGTCCTTCACTGACTCTTTGTATTTTTATTTTGAACACGACCTGTGACTTAAAGGACTGTAACCATAGTGACAGAGATTCAAAATACAACACTGTACAGACATAGCAACTTAGTAGTACTTAGCTCCCTCTTGTGGTCAGTGAGGGGGATTCAGATGCATTTATACAATAACTAGTGTACACTGTGTGTTACAGGTGGTTTATGGTGTAGGTCTACATTTTCAGAGACAGGTAAGAATAAATCAGTTGAAAGTAATCTTTTTTTTTTATTTTTATACCTAGTAGATTACAATGGAAAATGGAAATAATATATTTCTTTTTAATTGCTTTTTTATTTTTTATTGTCGTTATTGTGTAGTTTCCTAGCTGGCCAGCAGAGGGCATGCAAAGTACAGCAAGTAAGGTGAGCACTACAAACTGAGCTTGAGGGTGTTTTTCTTTTCTTTTCTTTTCTTTTAATTTCTTACTTATTTATTTATTTTCTCTGTAATTTCTTTCACAATACATTCATGAATATTCAAATTGTTACAGCCAAGAGAAATAATAATGTAAATATGACAAAGCAGCTGGACGTTAAATGAAACAGGAAATGAATAGTGAGCAGTTTTTTGTTTGTTTGTTGTTGTTTTTTTTCAATGGAATACTAAAATGAAAAGCTTTTGTGTGTTCATCATAATTCTGTATATAGTGAAGACACACATGAGGCTAAAGACGCTGAATCCTGTTTACCACGGAGCCCGGATTTCATTCTTCTTCTGCTCAACTTGCAAGATTGTGTGTAGCTTACTCTGTTGTGACATAAGCAGGCCTTTGTTTCCCTAAAGCTGAATTATGCATGGATGAACTGAATCCTTTTTTTTTTTTACCACAAATACAAGCATGTGCACACACACACACACACACACACACACACACATACACACATATGCAAACACATCTGCATGGTGCAGGTTGCTTATGTTACACTTTGATGCATGTAGGAGGCTTTTGCACTCACTTGTATGTTGTATGTTTGTCCATTTGTGCGTAAACATGAGGTCTAAGGTCAAGGGGGAGGGGGGGGTCTGTCACAGGAGGATTTCATTTGTGCATTTAAAAAAAAAAAGAAAAAAAAGAACAGCCGTCAGTTTGGAGCGCTCAGGGCAGCGTGCGGAGAAATTAAAACCAAAAAAGGAAAAAAAGATGCATTATATATTCACATGGTACGTTTTCACTTCTCTCTCCACATCCTGAGTTGCCTCAAGACAGCAGGTTTATCATATTGCAATTCAGTAACAGTTGAATGCAAAGCACGATAAAGCTGAAATATTATATAATATATGAAATGTAAGATGAAGTATTAGGGCCACGCATGAAGAGCAATAGAGCGACTGCTCCACAGAGGCTGAATCAGGACAGTCGGTCTCAGACGTGGTTTGGGATGTGAATGTGAGTTTTACGACACTGTAGAGATTATTTTCAAAAATATCAATAACGTTAAAATCTCTCTCCTTTTAGCGATGTTACTGACCCGCAGGCTGAGACTGACTGTCTAGATTCAGTGGCAGCTTCTAATGCTGCAAAAGTAAGGGCGCTAACCACAACGCAAACGCTGTGGCCCCAACAAAAGGCTCACATCATGAACTAGAAAAGCACTCGGAGAGCGCAAGGCGAGCGCCAAGGCAGGCAGTGGCTCATCAGGAGCAGCTGCGCTGTCTGTAGCGGGGAGGTGGGTGAGACACTTGCACACGGTTCACCGCAGAACATGGTGTCACAACATACTGAAACGACGAAGTCGGTGTCCATTCACCATTTATTTAGCATTAGCATGCTACTATTTTGCGGCTAACTTGGCGAACCTGTTTCCAAAGGTAATCTAGCGAGGCTACGATTAGCATTAGGGTAGCTAGCTGTTTTGTGACCGTCTCTTTACAAGGTGTATTTGATTTGCGGTGTGCACATACTTCCTACGGGCACTGCACTAATTCTAAAAACACTGATTTTCTAGATGGAGTTTGGTGTGGGGGAGTGAAAAACATTACTCAGTTTCTTGTCAGAAAAGGTGGTCAAATGAGGAGATAAGGGGGTCAAACATGTTCTGTTTTCCTGCTTGGAAGCTATTAGTGCAGGTTTGTGATATGATCAAACCTGGACACGTTTGATCCGCTCTATATGAGTCTGAGTATCAGCACATTATTGACAGGAGCTCATCAGTAAAGCGTGACAGTTCACCGTCTGATAAGAAACGCAATTTTCTTACTATACGCACAACACGGAGAAACCTGGAAGACGGATGATTTAGGTTGCAAATGAACCTGTAATTTCAACGGCGACGTGAGCTCTGTTTATCTGTGTTTGGGCGAGCGGATTTGAGGCAATCTCCCAGTACAAGCGTCACGGAGGCAGTCGCACCGTCACGTTTGGAACGTTCGATGCTGTTATCTGTCTGCTGCGATGATTTATTTCAGCTGTGAAATAAACTTTTGATGCCGACAGAAGTTCCTTCTGCAAAAAAAAAAAAATACAGATCAGCTTTCATTATCGGAAGAAGCAGTGGGTGTAAGTGAAGTCACACGAAAAGTTCTATTCTTGGCTCCACAGTGCAGCACAGAGTGCTACACAAACTTCCAGCCTCTGTTATATATGACGGCAATGTGCCTGCTAGAGCCTGCAAATGATCACTTTTCTAAATGCTAACTGCTGTTAGCTCCCAGTAGCCTCTGTGGCTGATGTCATTTCCTGTCCCTTAAGTTTTGTTTTTTTCCTTTTTTTTTAAGGTGGACCTAAAGAGATACTACTAAACAGAGCGTTCTGAACAGGGCTGTTTTGGCAGAGTGATTGAACTGCTGTGGTGCTTCATCCTTAAGGTATTTTGACCAAAGCATGTCACAGACATGTTCATTAGGACACCAGGGAACTAGGTTAACTTGGAGAGATAGGGTATAATACGACCCCTTTAAGTTTGTAAAGTGCTTCAAATTGCTGATTGAGGCAGCAGTCGATCAACGTTTGTCCTGATCTAAAATTGCAGATTTTATCATTAAGAAAACGCTGTCTGAAGAAAAAATCAGACAGCAGATTTTTAATATACCGCAGACTTATCGCAGGGGTAAGTTATATGAGGTGATCCTTTTTTTTTTAAGTGGCAAAAATCTTATTTTTATTTTTTTTTATTCTATCCTTGCCGGCAGCAGCCGAGCTTTATCAGTGAGATCAAGTGTCTGGGTCCCAGTCTGGTCGCAGGGACACATCGCTTGTTGTTTTTTTTCAATTGACTTGCAACAGATGCAAATTTTAACATCGGCAGAGAGAAATGCAAGATTTTGTAGCACTGTATAATATATAATATATAATACATAATTAATTAAGTGGTGCAAAATGGCCCCAAAGGTGAAGCCCAACAGGACAAAGGCAAAACTAAGTTGCACCATATATTTAACGGAACTTATATAAACATGCCGCAGCTCAAGACGAACAAAAAAGTCCCTACAGACTATGGCCTCAACTCAACAGGAGGTCGGCCATTTTGAATATGGCGTCCAATGTAAATGAACAATCTCGTCTGACCACGGTAATCGTACCAATTCGTCAATTTGTCCCTACTCAACAAATCAAAGATAGTCATCCAAAGGCTTTGCAGATTTAAAAGGGCGTGGCCACGGCAACCGTGGAAGACAGCCATTTTGAATTTAGCTGGCCGTTTTTGCCACGAAGCAGGAAGTGGCCTGTAACTTTGCCATACGTTGACCGATCTGCACACAATTTCGCAAAGAGATCCAAGTCGGAAACCCATGACAACTCAGTCAAGGGGCGGTATACGCGATGGGTGAGCATCGATTTGATGCAACCTCATGAAGCGTCATCCCCGGCTCTTAAGTGGTTTTTAGCTTTTAATACAAACCTCTCAGGGCTTAATGAAAAGCTACAGGCCAAATGTAAGTGGCCAAATTCACTCAGAAGCGGAATAACATTCCCTGAATACATCGCACTAAATCGACAGGAAATAGTTTTTATGACTGTTCAGAGGGAAATGCCTGGACACTTGGGGGGGGGGGGGGAAAGCATAATGAAAAGTGTGTTTTGATTTAAAATATATGTCAATGATATTTGTCCATAGTGCTTTTGCTGTAATGGAAAACACTTTGGCCTTGTGAATAATAAGGCTTCTGCGCAGCACGCCGGACTGAATATTGGTACATAAACAGCAGCTGATGCTTCTGACCTGATGAAACTGATGGTAAATAAAAATCCTGCGGATGGTGTTCATTAATGCACCAAATGTCTGATAATGTGAATTAAACTGAAGATGTGTGACTTTGGGACAATATGGTCATTATACATGAATTGGATTACTTCTAAAAAAAAAACAATGCAATTAAAGGTCCCATATTGTACAAAAAATCTACTTTTTAATCATTTAAATCCTTATATTTGGGACTCAAACACGCAATGTTGACTTCCGCGCTCACTGGGACATCACAATGTGTGAAATTCCTGGAATTGTTGTCTCGCGGAGCTCCGCTTTGTCCGTAAAACACGTGCTGAGAGTGCTGGCGAGGGCGACGGTATCCGAAAACCGGAAATAAACGAAGTCCGTGAAAAGTTCTATTCTTGGCTCCACAGTGCAGCACAGAGTTCTACACAAGCTTCCAGCCTCAGAGGATTTATCTGTCCAGTGGATACTAGAGCCTGAAAATGATCACTTTTCCAAATGCTAACTGCCGTTAGCTCCCAGTAGCCTCTGTGGCTGATGTCATTTCCTGTCCCTTAAGTTTTGTTTTACTTTTTTTTTTAAGGTGGACCTTTAAGGTGGACCTAAAGAGATACTACTAAACCGAGCGTTCTGAACAGGGATGTTTTGGCAGGGTGATTGAACTGCTGTGGTGCTTCATCCTAATGGTGTTTTGACCAAAGCATGTCACAGACATGTTCATTAGGACACCAGGGAACTAGGTTAACTTTGAGAAATAAGGTATAATATGGGACCTTTAGGACAATCTGTAATGTATAAGTTTATTCTCACCATTGCTTGTGCTCACCTGGTTGACTCACAGCCACAGGACTAAATATCTCCGTATCTACACTGCTGTGCAACAATCTATTTAGTAAAGGCTGAAAAACGGCTGCCAGTTTGCCTTAATACTGATTACATTTGGCAAACAGCCATTTCACATCCGTGATAGAGTTGTTTATTCTTTTAGTTCAGCGGCTTTCGACACAGTGGAAAGTTCGCTCGAAGGAGGATTTACTGGCAACCCTGAATTAGAGAAAAAACAACATAAACAAAACATAAAATATTCCCAAACAAACGAGACAATGTTGAAACCAATGGAAATGTCCTGCAGGGACCTATACTGTTCGTAACGTGCCGGGTTTGCATGCCGAACATGTTGTGTTTTGATTCCCGCTGTATTTTTAATAGTGTCTATAGCTGAAAGGGTTCATTATGCTTCCGACTACGTGCTCGTTCAGTCGTCGAGCAGCGTCTGCAAAAAACCTTAAGGACCTTAAATGTGATGCAATCTTTCTAAAAGGAAGTATTTTTATTTATTTGAATCAGAACTATTATTTCAGTTTATATTTTCCTTGTTGCCCTGTGGTTATGTTTTTTTAATGAATTTTCCACCCTATGATTGTTGAAGTTTATAAATACACCGCGACACAAAGCTTATCTCGGCTCCTCGCTTGTGTGTGTGAGTGCTGATTACACTGAGGCCCACTTTCTGCATTTGAATAGAGTGACCTTTTCAGCAGCACTGAGGCACCTGCTCGCCTCGGGGACCTCAGGTGCAAAGACGGCTACGCGGCGTCCTTGACTCGTGGAGACGTCTCTGGTGGCAACATGCAGATGTATTCGCCAATCAGCTGTTTGACTTGGTTCATTTTGAATGTTAATTCGTTTTTTCGCCGGAGTCTGGTTCATAATAATCCCTTGATTTTTTCCCCCGAATTATGGCCTAAATTATATCGAGCAAACAGTTTATTGTTCACATTTTAACGTCCTCTTCTCGTGGATTGGAGGCTCTGGGGGTTTGGAAGCATAAAAGCAGCAAGAGAGGTTGAAGAAATCGAAGCAGTACGACCACCACTCCTGCCTTCTCTAGCGAATGCCCTATGTCAGCTGAGATATCGGGGGATAAATAATTTGGCTCGAGTCAGAATGAACACAACATAAATCGGCATTTTTTTCGTCCACCGCAGCTGTCAGGGAAAGCAAATTCACTCAGCGCCAGCACTTTATGACTGACCTTGACATTTAACCCCACCGGGCTATTTTCATTATAATTATGGTGAATTATGGCATCCTCTTTGTTTTGATTATGGCCCCATTAGGGCGAGGAAGTGATGAATGTACATTTAAAATGTGACCCCAGTGCATTTGGGGCTTTGGTCGTACGAAGGAGTGTAATCTAAAATAGTTGATTCATAAAGATCTCTGCATATTTCTGTTGATATCACATGATTTTAGGTGATTTAAATTTGGGGACATATTTAACTGTATTTAAGTGTTGGTTAGTGTTAGAGTTAGAGTGTTTTTTTTTTTTTCTTGAAAGAGAAATTTACATGCAACTAAATCGACTTTTTTGATGAATCTGGACTCAAGGATTTATGTTAAACTTGCACAAATACAATACAATTTTTTTTTTACATAGTTGATACAGAGGAATATATAGGAATGTGCAATATAGAGTGTCTTATATCCTTTTTTTCAGCACAATCTAGACAATCTTTTCCAACTCCTACCAACTATATAAACACACCTGAGTGCAAAAAAGTACTCAAAATGTTTAAAATTGGAATGAATTTATGACATTTGGAAATATGTCACAGTTCACTTGGCTCGTTTTTTTTAAACAAAAAGAAAAGAAAAACACTTTATTTTGTAACCCTCTGCACAATTATTGCTCATAATTCAACCGCCCTCAGGATGTCCATATAAGGAGTTGTGTTATTTTTTATTCCCATGGCAATTTACATATAAGAGTGCATCTGCGGATAAAATATCTTCAGATATATGAATGATATAGAGTTGAAGATTGGTTATTATTTTAGTGCACATGTGCACATCTGTCATTAAACTGGTTTACTTGATTGGTCCAAGTCCAGTATCACTGATAATCCTTATATGAGGCTATACTTTTGTGATTTTACTGCCCTCTAAACAAACAAGAGTGACGCAGGTTTGGTGTAAATAACACAAATAACAAGTGTGACATTGGACATTTCTGGCCCCATCAAGGCTGGAGTCTTTAAATTCACATCATTGATCAGTTATTCATTGATCATGAGATCATCAGTTAGGCCAGGGGTCTGCAACCTTTAGGATGAAAAGAGCCATTTTTGTCACCTCTCCACCCAAAATATTCTTTTGGAGCCGCAAAAAAACCCCCAAAAAATGAAGATAATAACATGTATAAAGGTTTTTATACATAGACATACTATATACAATAGTAATAGTCTCTTTATGACATTTAAGAACTACAACATGTTCAGTTTATACCCAACCTCTAGACCCTGTAGACCTGATTCTTCCATTGTTTCATTGTTTGTGGCAAATGAATGAAATTAAAATGAACCCACTTTGAAATAAATGCAGCAAATATTTGGATTATATGTCGTTCGTGCTCGAGAAAACGGTATGTGGATCCAAAGATGGACAGGACACATCCAAAAGTGTACTGAATATTGCATTTTACATCGACGTTGGATGTGATGCACAAGATATTAAAAGACTTTTATGTGTCGCCTTGATCTCTAAAGCTACAAGGAGCCACTGCAGAGTGGCTGAAGAGCCACATGTGGCTCCAGAGCCGCAGGTTGCAGACCCCTGAGTTAGGCTGTTTCATCTTCTTTTGGCATCATCATCATCATCACCATCTCTCTCTCTCATCGTGTGTGTGTCACGCATGTGCATCCTTGCTCTCGTCACAAGCGCGCACTTGGCTGCGTGAAGGGTGGGGGGGAGGAGAAGATCCACGGTTGGTGACAGCATCGTTACTCGTTACTGAACTTGTTCCTATAAAAAGCGGCTCCGCGGCGCAGAGAGGCTCACACTTTCCCCTCCTCCTCCTCATCCTCCTCCTCCTCCTCCTCAGCAGCAGCAGGTGCGCACTTTTCCCCGCACACACACACACACACACACACACACATTACTTGCACTCAGTGATGCGCGTCATGGAGCGCACTTTCCGCGGGCAGCTCTTCTTGCTGGTGCTGTGTTTGTCTGTGCTCAAGGGAGGAAACTGCAGATACATCGAGGTGAGTGGTCAGGTTATTTTACGCACACATACATACACACGCGCACACACTTTATTATGAATGAAGTTCCTGTTCAACTTTGTCGTTTATTGTGTTTCCTCTTCAGAGCAACGACGTCTCGAGAGATGAACTATTTTCACTTTTCAACTCTCAGCTCAGGAGAGAAACACCTGAAGAGTCAATTTACCGTCGTCCTTTACGTAAGTTAAAGAAAATCTATATATATATGTATATATGTGTACATGTGTATATATGTATATATATGTGTATATATGTATATGTATATGTATATATATATATATGTATATATGTGTGTATATATATGTGTCTTTATATATATATATGTGTGTGTGTGTATATATGTATATATATGTGTATATATGTATATGTATTTATATATGTATATGTATATATATATGTATATATGTGTGTCTATATATATGTATGTATGTGTATATATATATGTATATATATATTCATCTTGTTGGACTTTCTATAATATGAAACCTTTATTCATAATAGTAATAATAATAACATATCGGTGCTTCTGTCACTACACTCACACAACAACCTTAGAGTAATGCACTGTACACTCTTAGAAAAAGTGCTAGGTAGAACCATATAAGGTTCTTCGGCTTGTCCTCATAGGAGAACCCTTTTGGAGGGTTCCACCAAGAACCCTTTTAAAAGCCCTTATTCATGAAAAAGGTTTTAAAGGGTTCTCTGGATCAAAATGGTTCTTGCTGGAACCATTAGTGTTACCAAGAACCCTTGGAAAACCCTTTCTCCAGGAAAGGGTTTTTCACAAGCAAATGGTTCCAGGTAGAACCTCAGCCCTTGTAGAAGGACCCTTTCGGAAGCCTTATTTCTAAGAGTGTATGGTATGATTTGGTGAGATAGTTGCTTTTTTCCAATTTTCATCTACTTTAACTGATGTAAAAATCATCAAAAAATCTAGACAAGGAGAAAAAAAAAGAAGAATAAAGGCAGGTTCTAATAAAAAATGTTCATCAATATTAAAATGCATGCGGGTCTGTGTCTCAGGTTGTCTGGACATGATAGCAGTGGAGGGTCAGTTCACCTTCACCACGGAGAACCCTCAGCTCAGCTGTGCCGCGTTCCTCATGGCAGAGCCCAGCGAGGTGATCAGCGTGGATTTAGAAAATGTGGACATCGACTGCAGGGGAGGAGACTTCATAACGGTAAACAAAAAAAAACAAAAAAAAACTATATGTACGATGTAAGGGTTAGAGTTGTGATAAAAAATGTGTGCAAAATGTAGTTGCAGCCTGTTGCGTATTTTTCACTGTGGTCACTTCACATGCTTGACTAAGCTTCCTGATTAGACGAAAAGCCCCTTTAACATAAGGCAATTACATGGACATACTTACTTCAGGTGACCTCCTCCATGGCCACACACTGATGTCATGATTGAGTTTGAGTGTAACGTCCTTATTTCCCTCCCCGTGTCTCTGTGTGAAGGTGTTTGACGGCTGGGTGATGAAAGGAGAGAAGTTCCCCAGCTCCCACGATCACCCTCTGCCTCTGAACGAGCGCTACGTGGATTACTGCGACGCGGGAGCGTCGAAGAGGAGCGTGCGCTCCTCGCAGAACGTGGCCATGGTCTTCTTTCGCGTTCACAACGCTGGCAGCAGCTTCACGCTGACGGTCAAGAAGCACGTCAACCCCTTCCGTAAGTCCGCAAAGCTACGAAATGCATACAATGGCACAAAGGCACGCATTTGAGAATACATGTGTGCAGAGATTATGCTGTTGTTAAAGGCGCCATATGTAAGAATGTGGCCCAAAAAACGGTTACTACATTCAAATTCAAAATACCGAGGTCTTTTAGGTTTTGTTTTCTGACGTAACTGGCAACCCGTGGTTGCTCAGCAGCTGAGACTCTACTGACTGCAATGATTGGTAGACGGCGGTAGGTGGCGCCACATGCCAAAACATGATTTTAAAACATAAACATGATTTGCAGTTTGCAAATAAAAAAATTTTAATGCAAATATTTTGGCTGAACTGTTGTTGTTGGTGAGTTCAGTTTGTTATATGAACATTATTCCTGAGTCTCTGTGACATATTAGGAGGATTTTATGGCCAGTTGCTTTAGATTTATTACATAATGCACCTTTAAATGCAAATACTTTTTGGTTTAAAACAAATTGATACAACCATTTGGTATTGTAGATTTTTCTTTTAGTATCTAAATTCTGCATATGCGTATGTCCATCCTTTCCCTTTGTACGTCTACTTGAATACAGATTGTGTTTTTTTGAAGGTCATGGAACATGCTCTTGAAAACGTTTCGCTTATGTATTCAAAAATAACAAAAGCTGTTATACAAAATGGCTAAAAACCCCAAACAACATGTGGAGAGACCACGGCGGTAACATCCTTTTGTGTTATCCTTGCAGCCTGTAATGCCATCTCCCAGTCACCAGAGGGCAGTTACACGATGGTGATCCCACAGCAGCACAGGAACTGCAGCTTCTCCATCATATATCCCGTGGAGATTGACATCTCTGAGTTCAGCCTGGGACACATCAGCAACAACAACAACGACGACAACTTCCCCAAGGTGAAGAAAATCTTTGATATTTGATAAAATAACGGATCATAATGTTTAGAAACTTGCATTCACACCCGTGTATCGGTTTGAGTGACACAAACAGAGTCTGAGTGAATCAAAGCACTACTCACGCTGCTGTAGCATGAAATAACATTGAACAATTTCAAAAAAAAAGGAAGGAAATGTGCTTTTTGTGTTTGGCTGATTGTTTCAATTAGTAGGAATGATACTACTGGGTCTGGTTACACTAGGAAACTACATCATACACATTTGAAAATATTAGAAAGCTCTCAAAAGTACTGTTTTACTATTATTACTAATTTTACTGAACTGACCATTTAATGCATGCATGAAAACGGACAAATCCAGCTGTAATGTCAACTAAAAATCTCACTACAGAATTACTGACTCCTTAATTAACTGATCATTTTAGTATATTTTAGCTCTTTGTTTTTGGTTTTACAGCTTTGCTGATTTACTTCTGTATCACCGTCATTCAGCAGCTAAAAACCAATATTTGCCATATATTCACCTCAGTATTAAATAGCTTTGTTGTTTGGAAGCGTCAGCATTACATTTTTATCAAAGATCTTTTCAGCGGGTCTGTGCACAAGGTCGCTCATCAGACTTTTTTCAAAAAAAACTAAAAGTATCTTGGAATGACTTGAAATTTACCATCATAATAGTCGGTATCGCCCTGAACAAGGATCCGTTGAAAATATTCGCAAATCTCTTAAGAAATAATTTAAATGAATTTTTGAAAATCAGGAAATGATCCATTTTCCCTGTTACACTTTGACAGTGAGCTGAGTTTAGGCTCAAAAAAAAAAAAAAGTATCTCAGAATGACTTGAAATTTACCATCATAATAGTCGGTATCACCCTGAACAAGGATCTGTTGAAAATATATGCATATCTCTTAAGGAATAATTTTAATGAATTTTCGAAAAAATCAGGAAATGATCAATTTGCCCTGATACACTTTGACTTTTCAAAAAAACGAAAAGTATCTCGGAATTACTTGAAATTTACTATCATAATAGTCGGCATCGCCCTGAACAAGGATCTGTTGAAAATATTGGCATATCTCTTAAGGAATAATTTTCATGAAATTTTGAAAATCAGGAAATTATCTATTTGCCCTGATGCACTTTGACAGTGAACTGACTTTTTTCAAAAAAACAAAAAGTATCTCGGAATGACTTGAAATTTACCATCATAGTAGTCGGCATCGCCCTGAATAAGGATCCATTGAAAATATTCGCAAATCTCTTAGGAATAATTTTAATGAATTTTTGAAAATCAGGAAATGATCCATTTGCCCTGTTACACTTTGACAGTGAGCTGAGTTTAGTCAAAAAAAAAAAAAAAAAGTATCTCGGAATTACTTGAAATTTAGCATCATAATAGTCGGCATCGCCCTGAATAAGGATCTGTTGAAAATATTTGCAAATCTCTTAAGAAATCATTTTAATAAAATTTTGAAAATCATAAAATTATCCATCTGCCCTGACGCACTTTGACAGTGATCTGACTTTAATCTCAAAAACAAAAAGTATCTCGAAATGATTTTGAAAGTAACTCGGCTTGAAAGACAGCATTGCTGCATCGGTCCTCTGCTGTCCCTCTTCACATCAAAACAACACAACAGACAACACGATGAAAATTGGTCTTCTGTTCATAATACGGCTGTACAATGGACAATATCAAATTTGAAAGACACACTGCAAAGTATTGGATTAATCACTTCTTGTAATTTCGGTCCAAAACAATGGATTCTTTGACAATATCCTGTTGCTCGGATTGAAACACCGCGCGTCAAACTCGTTCTAAAACTGAAACTATCCCTTCATCTGCATGAATCGGACGAATTCAATATCACTCCACTGAGTCCCCTTTTGAAGTGTCGTGTTTGAAAGGTGGTGTTCTTCTTTGCAGAGATCCCTGCCTGGATGCACCGAGACGGGAGACTTTGTGCAGCTGCTGGGAGGACGTGGCCTTGACACATCCAAGCTTCTGACCATCACAGACTTCTGCACGTCCTTCACTGGTGCCAGTGAGTAAACGCACCCGTTCACCCTGCCTTTCAACACACAACTACAGGTTAACACTAATTTCCTTTGTTTATCTGCCCCCCCCCCCCTGCAGCTCATATGAAGGTTGGTTGTGATAACACCGTGGTGAGGATAGTGTCCAGCGGGAAGTTTGTCAGCCGCGTGACGTTCAACTACCGGCTGCTGGACAGCCAGGAACTTCAGACGATCAAACTCAACAACGTGGAGGATTTCTGTTTCAACAACTGATCACAGCAGGACGGCGACCTGACAGATGTGTCACATGACGGCAATTGTTTTTTTTTTTGTTTTTTTTTTACTGAATTTCTTTAAAGGCAGCAGATCTACCTGGCCGGTCCCTCTCATTAGACAACACTCATTAAATCCAAAGACAATAATAACTGTATGGGAAAAACACAGATAATACAATATTTATTATATTATCTCAAAATTTCAGCATATTTTCTTTCCGTTTTTTTTTAATATGTTGTGGGTTCGTCAACATTCTTGAAAAGGAATGGTGCTAAAAAAAAAGAAAGTTGCCTTCTGATTATTTTTGCGGAATGATGTTGAAGGGTAATCTGTATTTCAGTGTAATAAATACAACTATTCATTGTCATTATGCAGTTTGTATAAAGCCTTTTTGTAATAAAATGATACTGCATGACAAAGCATGCAACGGTGCCTGTGTTTTCCATCCATCCCACTTATCATTTGATCCTAAATGACAGTACTCTAGTTCCGGTTGTGTCCAAAAATGTGCAAATATTAAAACGTAAAAAAAAAAAATAGTAGAATACTGTAATCTAAAATTCTAGCAGCAAGAAATTAAAATGAAGTTTCATGCTGTAAATAAACCTAACAATACACCTATTTATCTAATGCTTTTCTTTTGGTCTGCTCATTTTTATCAGTTATACATATACAGTATATGTATATCAGATATCCATCCATCCATTTTCTACCGCGTTATCCTACTGTGCCTCTCTCAGCTGACATGGCACAATAGGCGGCGTACACCGTGGACAGTTGGCCAGTACAACCAATCTCACACCTACGGTCAGTTTAGAGCAGGGGTGTCAAAGTCTAATGACCTGGTGGCCAATGAGCGTCTAGTGTGGTCAATAGGGGGCTGGCCTAGAGACCAAAAAGTGGGAAAAAAAAACACAACTTTCGACAACTTTTTTCGATGTGTCTAGCTCGTAGGGTGCAAATCACCAAAATGGGCGCCGAAATACAAAAAGGCCGACTTCCTGTTGAGTTGAGGCCATGGTCTTCCCGCCAAGTTTCGGGGGGAAAATTAGGTGGAACTCAATCTATGCCAAAGTCATAGGGCACTTCCTGTATCGTGGCGAATGGTCGAAATTCGCCAAAACGGCAAAAACTTTGGACAACTTTGCTGACATTGCTAACAAACATATATTACATTATATTCTGTCACCTCACTGGCAGCTGTGCCTAAGCTAAACACTGTGTTTCAAAGACGGTGAGGTCGTGGGCCATGTTTTCATATATTAAATGAAAGATTGACACCTGTGGTTTAGAGTGTCCAATTTTCCTAATTCCCATATTGCATGTTTTTAGACTGTGGGAGGAAGCCGGTGAACCCGGAAAACCATACAGAAAGGCAAGAAATTCCTGCAACTGTTCCTGTCTGTCCTGTGCACTGCCCCATTAAATTGCTTTGAATTCATCAGTTCCAGTGGAGGACCACATATGGGAGGTATTTACTTCTCCACCTTCCCCAGACTGGTTAGGTTTGCTCGGTCGTGCACTGCAACGAGGACAATTTGTACTGTTGTTGAAGGACTTCAGAAGGCAACATTTTCCGCTCATTATAAAACCAACAAGTAATGGCCACCATCTGGCTGTTGTATGTCACAGAAAACGCTCTGTTAAGTGTTAGCGAACATGCATGTGTGCCTGCTGCCTTTTTAACCTTTTACCAGCGCTGACAACAATAGTCAGCATTCAGTGGAAGTTCCATAACAGTCACATGCACAACAAATAAAACCAGTCAACCACAAGATAATTTGATGTTGTGGTAGAGTGGTGCACTTTTGACTTATTAAAATGGTGAAGAGATTAAACTACAAAACAGGTTCATAAAGTATTGCTGATGTACATTTAAAGGCGCCATATGTAAGAATGTGGCCAAAAATGGTTACTACGTTCAAAATACAGGGGTCTTTTAGGTTTCGTTTTTTGACCTAACTGGCAACCCGTGGTTGCTCGGCAGCTGAGACTCTACTGATGGCAATGATTGGTAGACGGCAGTAGGTGGCGCCACATGCCAAAACATGATTTCAAAACATAAACATGATTTGCAGTCTGCAAAATATTTTTTTTTAATGCAAATATTTTGGCTGTACTGTTGTTGGTCAGTTCAGAATGTTTAAGAACATTATTCCTGAGTCTCTGTGACATATTAGGAGGATTTTATGGCCAGTTGCTTTAGATTTATTACATAATGCACATTTAAGCATTTAGGAGATGCTTTTTTATCCAAAGCGACTTACAAAAGAGGAATAAGCTGCATTGAAGTAGTCTTGGAAAGAACTCCACTAAATAGGAACAGTGGACTAGAATGGATAGAGGGTGAGAGTGCCAGGGTGGATCCAAGTGCAGAAGGAGGGGGTAAAAGGAGGGGGTAACGCAAGTGGTACGACAGAAGATGCTCTTGGAAGAGCTTCTTGAAGATAGACAGGGACCCCTCCCTTTTCTGGTAGCACACGGTAGGTCATTCCACCAGTGTGTAATGACACGTGCCTACTCATTAAAAGCCCAACTTTCCTCCATAATCACCACTAATTAAAATAGCTCCCTCAAAACCTATACATATGTTAGCACTGTTCCAAAATCAGACTTCCATTGCTCCAAATGTGTGGGTGGTGCCCAACAATGAGTTGTGTTTTGCTTGAAGAAGAGGATGCGACCACAGTGAGACAGTCTTTATTTATTCTCGCATCACGAGGAAGGAACACAAGTCCTCTGGGGGGGAATGAAAACATGTGCAGCCCCCGGGGACAAATAAACACAATGGAAACTTGACAAACCGCGACATGCAGAATGAAAAAGTCATGTCAAGTCAAGTCAAGTGGGTTTTTATTGTCATTTCGACCATATGCACTCAACTAAACGGCGTTTCAACAGGATCACATTGGTGCTACATTCAATAGTGTAAGAGACAGGCAAACACGTTCAATTCAGACAGGTAAAGGTGTAAGAGTGCGTCATGGTGCAGTGTGCAATGTGCAAGGGCGCGTCAAGTTTTGTTTAATAGTCTGACAGCTTTGGGAAGGAAGCCATTCCCAATTGTGGAACTGCGGTACCTTCTGCCTGATGGCAGGAGGGCGAAGAGTACATGGGGATGAGCCGCGTGGGCGTCTTTCGCAATCCTTGTGGCTTTGCGCAGGCATCGAGTGTAGATGTAGATGTCTGAGAGAGAAGATAGAGAGGCCCCAGCCCTCACAATCCGCTGCAGGGTCCCTCGGTCTGCAGCAGCGCAGTTGCCAAACCATGCTATGATGGCGCTTCTGAGGATGCTCTCAATAGTCCCTAGTATGGGAGATGCGAGATGGGCTTTACGCAGACAGTACAGACACTGTTGGGCTTTCTTTGTGATATGGGTGGTGTTTCGAGTCCGTGTCAGGTCGTCTGTGAAGCGCAAACCCAGAAACTGGACGATCTCTACCGGAAGATCATTGATGCACAGTGGAGAGTGGTTCTGTGGAGCCCGTCAGAAGTCAGTGATGAGTTTGGTGTGTGGATGCTCAGACCCCTCGGGGATGGTCCAGGGAGGGCAGAAGTCAGAGGTAAGAGGGCGTATTGATGTATTCCCGGTGGTGCCATGAAGATCGTGGCAGGCACCTGCTCTGAACAGTTTTTGGGTTCCACAGTCTTGTGACCTCTGGTTTGCCTGCTGGCTTGCTTGTACCCCCTGAGTTTGCCTTCCTTCGGGAATCACTGAAGTGCCATGTGTGTCGCCGCATCGTTTTCTCAGACAGTTGCCCCTGGTGGACAGCAGCAGATGGAGGACATAGATCTGTCGTCATTGTCTATGGAGGAACAGGTCAGAGTCTCTGCTCTGGCAGTACACCACTGTTGTCTGAGCCCATGATGGAGATCAATGGGGGATCTACACTGCAGTTTGCAGTGGATGAACCACCTGGAACCCTGGTGGTCTCCCAGGCCCTGTCCATCACCAGGCGACTCCGATGACTCTGGGCATCAGAATCCTTGGTTGCTCCCCCCTAACAGTTGTCCTAGTCCTGGCCACATGGCTCCATGCCACACCATGTGTTCATTTGCTGGTCACCCTTCTAATGCAGTGAATCACATCCCACAGCCAGTTGAACCGGTGAAGCCTGCTATCGCCTTCTGCGGAAGTATCCAATGCAGTTACTGCTTTATTTAGAGCTTGGAACTAGATTGTGGTTCTTTCTTTGATTTGTCCACGGCGATGATGCACCAAGCTGTAACAGTGTTTATTAGACATATTGTCTGTACGATAAACCTTTTCAGGGCTTGTGGTTCTCCTGAGGTAGTAAACATCCATGGTGTCACCAAGGTTGTGGGAGAAGCTCATGCTTTTTCATCATCCCTGCGGATGTGGAATACCAATGACTCTGGTATGAAACTCCCCCCACTGTCACAAGCGAGAGTGGAGCAGGTGACAGATGTGAAAATGATGGCTGGAATGGCCCAAACCAATGGGGCGACCGGTGATTGAAGGCCTGCGGGTGTATTATCATTGACAGACACCTGCAGCTATAGTTGACGATGAATGGACGCATGATCTGTGCAACAGAACGTGTGTGTGTGTGTGTGTGTGTGTGTGTGTGTGTGTGTGTGTGTGTGTGTGTGTGTGTGTGTGTGTGTGTGTGTGTGTGTGTGTGTGTCTGTTCTAGGACCTTTTCTGGCACCAACACTGACCTTGTCATGACCAGCATTCCTTATGGAGACAAAAACCTGGTCAAGATGTAATTTATGAAGAACTACTTAAGTTTACAGCTAAGATTTGAATTGTGGTTAGGTAAAGGTTAAACTTAGACATTAACTGGTTATCGTTAAGGTTCGGGATATGGCTTTGTTTAGGCTGTCCAAATAAATCAGTGTGGGTCCTTAAGAGGTTAGCTGTGTGTGTGTGTGTGTGTGTGTGTGTGTGTGTGTGTGTGTGTGTGTGTGTGTGTGTGTGTGTGTGTGTGTGTGTGTGTGTGTGTGTGTGTGTGTGTGTGTGTGTGTGTGTATGCGCGCACACACACAACTTTGTCTAGTTTTGGTCCAAAACTTGACAAAAACGTCATACTATACTATGTAGTACGTCATACTAAACAATGCCGTCCAAAAGCGACCATTTTTTGAGAAAAAAATTTGGTCCAAAATTTGACAAAAACGACATACTATACTATGTCGTCCAAAATCTGAATCTTTTTTTTGAAAAACGTTTTCTTGGTCCAAAGCTAGACAAAAACGTCACACTATACTATGTAGTACGTCAAACTACACTATGCCGTCCAAAATGTGACCTTTTTTGAGAAAAAAATTTGGTCCAAAATTTGACAAAAACGACATACTATACTATGTCGTCCAAAATCTGAATTTTTTTTGAAAAACATTTTCTTGGTCCAAAACTAGACAATAACGTCATACTATACTATGTAGTACGTCATACTACACTATGCTGTACAAAATGTGAACATTTTTGAGAAAGAAATTTGGTCCAAAATTTGACAAAAACGACATACTATATATACTATGTCGTCCAAAATCTGACAATTTTTTTGAAAAACGCTTTTTAGTTCCAAAACTTAACAAAAAACGTCATACTATACAATGTAGTACATCATACTACACTATGCTGTCCAAAATGTGACCATTTTTGGAGAAAAAAATTTGGTCCAAAATTTGACAAAAACGACATACTATACTATGTCGTCCAAATTCTGACAATTTTTTTGAAAAACGTTTTCTTGGTCCAAAACTAGACAAAAACGTCATACTATACTATGTAGTACGTCATACTACACTATGCTGTACAAAATGGGACCGTTTGTGGAGAAAAAAATTTGGTCCAAAATTTGACAAAAACGACATACTATACTATGTCGTCCAAAATCTGACAATTTTTTTGAAAAACGTTTTCTTGGCCCAAAACTAGACAAAAACACCATACTATACTATGTAGTACGTCATACTACACTATGCTGTACAAAATGTGACCATTTTTGGAGAAAAAAATTTGGTCCAAAATTTGACAAAAAGGACATACTATACTATGTCGTCCAAAATCTGACAATTTTTTTGAAAAACGTTTTCTTGGCCCAAAACTTAGCAAAAACGTCATACTATACTATGTAGTACGTCATACTACACTATGCTGTACAAAATGTGACAATTTTTGGAGAAAAAAATTTGGTCCAAAATTTGACAAAAATGACATACTATACTATGTCGTCCAAAATCTGACAATTTTTTTGAAAAACGTTTTCTTGGCCCAAAACTAGACAAAACCACCATACTATACTATGTAGTACATCATACTACACTATGCTGTACAAAATGTGACCATTTTTTGAGAAAAAAATTTGGTCCAAAATTTGGCAAAAAACGACATACTACACTATGTCGTCCAAATTCTGACCATTTTTTTGAAAAACGTTTTCTTGGTCCAAAACTAGACAAAAACGTCATACTATACTATGTAGTACGTCATACTACACTATGCTGTACAAAATGTGACCATTTTTGGAGAAAAAAATTTGGTCCAAAATTTGGCAAAAACGACATACTATACTATGTCGTCCAAAATCTGACAATTTTTTTGAAAAACGTTTTCTTGGTCCAAAACTAGACAAAAACGTCATACTATACTATGTAGTACGTCATACTACACTATGCTGTCCAAAATGTGACCATTTTTGGAGAAAAAAATTGGTCCAAAATTTGACAAAAACGACATACTATACTATGTCGTCCAAAATCTGACAATTTTTTTGAAAAACGTTTTCTTGGCCCAAAACTAGACAAAAACACCATACTATACTATGTAGTACGTCATACTACACTATGCTGTACAAAATGTGACAATTTTTGGAGAAAAAAATTTGGTCCAAAATTTGACAAAAATGACATACTATACTATGTCGTCCAAAATCTGACAATTTTTTTGAAAAACGTTTTCTTGGCCCAAAACTAGACAAAACCACCATACTATACTATGTAGTACATCATACTACACTATGCTGTACAAAATGTGACCATTTTTTGAGAAAAAAATTTGGTCCAAAATTTGGCAAAAAACGACATACTACACTATGTCGTCCAAATTCTGACCATTTTTTTGAAAAACGTTTTCTTGGTCCAAAACTAGACAAAAACGTCATAGTATACTATGTAGTACGTCATACTACACTATGCTGTCCAAAATGTGACCATTTTTGGAGAAAAAAATTTGGTCCAAAATTTGGCAAAAACGACATACTATACTATGTCGTCCAAAATCTGACAATTTTTTTGAAAAACGTTTTCTTGGCCCAAAACTTAGCAAAAACGTCATACTATACTATGTAGTACGTCATACTACACTATGCTGTACAAAATGTGACCATTTTTTGAGAAAAAAATTTGGTCCAAAATTTGACAAAAATGACATACTATACTATGTCGTCCAAAATCTGACAATTTTTTTGAAAAACGTTTTCTTGGCCCAAAACTAGACAAAACCACCATACTATACTATGTAGTACATCATACTACACTATGCTGTACAAAATGTGACCATTTTTTGAGAAAAAAATTTGGTCCAAAATTTGGCAAAAAACGACATACTACACTATGTCGTCCAAATTCTGACCATTTTTTTGAAAAACGTTTTCTTGGTCCAAAACTAGACAAAAACGTCATACTATACTATGTAGTACGTCATACTACACTATGCTGTACAAAATGTG
Organism: Microchirus variegatus; assembly: GCF_963457635.1. Taxonomy (NCBI): domain Eukaryota; kingdom Metazoa; phylum Chordata; class Actinopteri; order Pleuronectiformes; family Soleidae; genus Microchirus; species Microchirus variegatus. Next base: position 40,121,179 of record NC_139802.1, read on the forward strand.
ACCATTTGTGGAGAAAAAAATTTGGTCCAAAATTTGGCAAAAACGACATACTATACTGTCGTCCAAAATCTGACAATTTTTTTGAAAAACGTTTTCTTGGTCCAAAACTAGACAAAAACGTCATACTATACTATGTAGTACGTCATACTACACTATGCTGTACAAAATGTGACCATTTTTTGAGAAAAAAATTTGGTCCAAAATTTGACAAAAACGACATACTATACTATGTCGTCCAAAATCTGACAATTTTTTTGAAAAACATTTTCTTGGTCCAAAACTAGACAAAAACGTCATACTATACTATGTAGTACGTCATACTACACTATGCTGTACAAAATGTGACCATTTTTGGAGAAAAAAATTTGGTCCAAAATTTGGCAAAAACTACATACTATACTATGTCGTCCAAAATCTGACAATTTTTTTGAAAAACGTTTTTTAGTTCCAAAACTTAACAAAAACGTCATACTATACGATGTAGTACGTCATACTTCACTATGCTGTACAAAATGTGACAATTTTTGGAGAAAGAAATTTGGTCCAAAATTTGACAAAAAGGACATACTATACTATGTCGTCCAAATTCTGACAAGTTTTTTGAAAAACGTTTTCTTGGTCCAAACTAGACAAAAACGTCATAGTATACTATGTAGTACGTCATACTACACTATGCTGTACAAAATGTGACCGTTTGTGGAGAAAAAATTTGGTCCAAAATTTGACAAAAACGACATACTATACTATGTCGTCCAAAATCTGACAATTTTTTTGAAAAACGTTTTCTTGGCCCAAAACTAGACAAAAACGTCATAGTATACTATGTAGTACGTCATACTACACTATGCTGTACAAAATGTGACCATTTTTTGAGAAAATAATTTGGTCCAAAATTTGGCAAAAACGACATACTATACTATGTCGTCCAAAATCTGACAATTTTTTTGAAAAACGTTTTCTTGGCCCAAAACTTAGCAAAAACGTCATACTATACTATGTAGTACGTCATACTACATTATGCTGTACAAAATGTGACAATTTTTGGAGAAAAAAATTTGGTCCAAAATTTGACAAAAATGACATACTATACTATGTCGTCCAAAATCTGACAATTTTTTTGAAAAACGTTTTCTTGGCCCAAAACTAGACAAAACCACCATACTATACTATGTAGTACATCATACTACACTATGCTGTACAAAATGTGACCATTTTTTGAGAAAAAAATTTGGTCCAAAATTTGACAAAAACGACATACTACACTATATCGTCCAAATTCTGACAATTTTTTTGAAAAACGTTTTCTTGGTCCAAAACTAGACAAAAACGTCATACTATACTATGTAGTACGTCATACTACACTATGCTGTCCAAAATGTGACCATTTTTGGAGAAAAAAATTTGGTCCAAAATTTGGCAAAAACGACATACTATACTATGTCGTCCAAATTCTGACAATTTTTTTGAAAAACGTTTTCTTGGCCCAAAACTAGACAAAAACACCATACTATACTATGTAGTACGTCATACTACACTATGCTGTACAAAATGTGACCATTTTTTGAGAAAAGAATTTGGTCCAAAATTTGGCAAAAAACGACATACTATACTATGTCGTCCAAATTCTGACCATTTTTTTGAAAAACGTTTTCTTGGTCCAAAACTAGACAAAAACGTCATACTATACTATGTAGTACGTCATACTACACTATGCTGTACAAAATGTGACCATTTTTGGAGAAAAAAATTTGGTCCAAAATTTGGCAAAAACGACATACTATACTATGTCGTCCAAAATCTGACAATTTTTTTGAAAAACGTTTTCTTGGTCCAAAACTAGACAAAAACGTCATACTATACTATGTAGTACGTCATACTACACTATGCTGTACAAAATGTGACCATTTTTGGAGAAAAAAATTTGGTCCAAAATTTGGCAAAAACTACATACTATACTATGTCGTCCAAAATCTGACAATTTTTTTGAAAAACGTTTTTTAGGTCCAAAACTTAACAAAAACGTCATACTATACGATGTAGTACGTCATACTACACTATGCTGTACAAAATGTGACAATTTTTGGAGAAAGAAATTTGGTCCAAAATTTGACAAAAATGACATACTATACTATGTCGTCCAAATTCTGACAATTTTTTTGAAAAACGTTTTCTTGGTCCAAAACTAGACAAAAACGTCATACTATACTATGTAGTACGTCATACTACACTATGCTGTACAAAATGTGACCATTTTTTGAGAAAAAAATTTGGTCCAAAATTTGACAAAAAGGACATACTATACTATGTCGTCCAAATTCTGACAAGTTTTTTGAAAAACGTTTTCTTGGTCCAAACTAGACAAAAACGTCATAGTATACTATGTAGTACGTCATACTACACTATGCTGTACAAAATGTGACCGTTTGTGGAGAAAAAAATTTGGTCCAAAATTTGACAAAAACGACATACTATACTATGTCGTCCAAAATCTGACAATTTTTTTGAAAAACGTTTTCTTGGCCCAAAACTAGACAAAAACACCATACTATACTATGTAGTACGTCATACTACACTATGCTGTCCAAAATGTGACCATTTTTTGAGAAAAGAATTTGGTCCAAAATTTGACAAAAATGACATACTATTCTATGTCGTCCAAAATCTGACAATTTTTTTGAAAAAAACGTTTTCTTGGCCCAAAACTAGACAAAAACGTCATAGTATACTATGTAGTACGTCATACTACACTATGCTGTACAAAATGTGACCATTTTTTGAGAAAATAATTTGGTCCAAAATTTGACAAAAATGACACACTATACTATGTCGTCCAAATTCTGACCATTTTTTTGAAAAACGTTTTCTTGGTCCAAAACTAGACAAAAACGTCATACTATACTATGTAGTACGTCATACTACACTATGCTGTCCAAAATGTGACCATTTTTGGAGAAAAAAATTTGGTCCAAAATTTGACAAAAACGACATACTATACTGTCGTCCAAAATCTGACAATTTTTTTGAAAAACGTTTTCTTGGCCCAAAACTAGACAAAAACACCATACTATACTATGTAGTACGTCATACTACACTATGCTGTACAAAATGTGACCATTTTTGGAGAAAAAAATTTGGTCAAAAATTTGACAAAAAGGACACACTATACTATGTCGTCCAAATTCTGACAATTTTTTTGAAAAACGTTTTCTTGGTCCAAAACTAGACAAAAACGTCATACTATACTATGTAGTACGTCATACTACACTATGCTGTACAAAATGTGACAATTTTTGGAGAAAGAAATTTGGTCCAAAATTTGACAAAAATGACATACTATACTATGTCGTCCAAATTCTGACAATTTTTTTGAAAAACGTTTTCTTGGTCCAAACTAGACAAAAACGTCATAGTATACTATGTAGTACGTCATACTACACTATGCTGTACAAAATGTGACCGTTTGTGGAGAAAAAAATTTGGTCCAAAATTTGACAAAAACGACATACTATACTATGTCGTCCAAAATTTGACAAAAACGACATACTATACTATGTCGTCCATAATCTGACAATTTTTTTGAAAAACGTTTTCTTGGCCCAAAACTAGACAAAAACACCATGCTATACTATGTAGTACGTCATACTACACTATGCTGTCCAAAATGTGACCATTTTTGGAGAAAAAAATTTGGTCCAAAATTTGACAAAAATGACATACTATACTATGTCGTCCAAAATCTGACAATTTTTTTGAAAAACGTTTTCTTGGCCCAAAACTAGACAAAAACATCATACTATACTATGTAGTACGTCATACTACACTATGCTGTACAAAATGTGACCATTTTTGGAGAAAAAAATTTGGTCCAAAATTTGACAAAAAGGACATACTATACTATGTCGTCCAAATTCTGACAAGTTTTTTGAAAAACGTTTTCTTGGTCCAAACTAGACAAAAACGTCATAGTATACTATGTAGTACGTCATACTACACTATGCTGTACAAAATGTGACCGTTTGTGGAGAAAAAAATTTGGTCCAAAATTTGACAAAAACGACATACTATACTATGTCGTCCAAAATTTGACAAAAACGACATACTATACTATGTCGTCCATAATCTGACAATTTTTTTGAAAAACGTTTTCTTGGCCCAAAACTAGACAAAAACACCATGCTATACTATGTAGTACGTCATACTACACTATGCTGTCCAAAATGTGACCATTTTTTGAGAAAAGAATTTGGTCCAAAATTTGACAAAAATGACATACTATACTATGTCGTCCAAAATCTGACAATTTTTTTGAAAAAAACGTTTTCTTGGCCCAAAACTAGACAAAAACGTCATAGTATACTATGTAGTACGTCATACTACACTATGCTGTACAAAATGTGACCATTTTTTGAGAAAAAAATTTGGTCCAAAATTTGACAAAAACGACATACTATACTATGTCGTCCAAAATTTGGCAAAAACGACATACTATACTATGTCGTCCAAATTCTGACCATTTTTTTGAAAAACGTTTTCTTGGTCCAAAACTAGACAAAAACGTCATACTATACTATGTAGTACGTCATACTACACTATGCTGTCCAAAATGTGACCATTTTTGGAGAAAAAAATTTGGTCCAAAATTTGACAAAAACGACATACTATACTGTCGTCCAAAATCTGACAATTTTTTTGAAAAACGTTTTCTTGGCCCAAAACTAGACAAAAACACCATACTATACTATGTAGTACGTCATACTACACTATGCTGTCCAAAATGTGACCATTTTTGGAGAAAAAAATTTGGTCAAAAATTTGACAAAAAGGACACACTATACTATGTCGTCCAAATTCTGACGATTTTTTGGAAAAACGTTTTCTTGGTCCAAAACTAGACAAAAACGTCATACTATACTATGTAGTACGTCATACTACACTATGCTGTCCAAAATGTGACCATTTTTGGAGAAAAAAATTTGGTCCAAAATTTGACAAAAACGACATACTATACTATGTCGTCCAAATTCTGACCATTTTTTTGAAAAACGTTTTCTTGGTCCAAAACTAGACAAAAACGTCATACTATACTATGTAGTACGTCATACTACACTATGCTGTCCAAAATGTGACCATTTTTGGAGAAAAAAATTTGGTCCAAAATTTGACAAAAATGACATACTATACTATGTCGTCCAAAATCTGACAAGTTTTTTGAAAAACGTTTTCTTGGCCCAAAACTAGACAAAAACATCATACTATACTATGTAGTACGTCATACTACACTATGCTGTACAAAATGTGACCATTTTTGGAGAAAAAAATTTGGTCCAAAATTTGACAAAAAGGACATACTATACTATGTCGTCCAAATTCTGACAAGTTTTTTGAAAAACGTTTTCTTGGTCCAAACTAGACAAAAACGTCATAGTATACTATGTAGTACGTCATACTACACTATGCTGTACAAAATGTGACCGTTTGTGGAGAAAAAAATTTGGTCCAAAATTTGACAAAAACGACATACTATACTATGTCGTCCAAAATTTGACAAAAACGACATACTATACTATGTCGTCCATAATCTGACAATTTTTTTGAAAAACGTTTTCTTGGCCCAAAACTAGACAAAAACACCATGCTATACTATGTAGTACGTCATACTACACTATGCTGTCCAAAATGTGACCATTTTTTGAGAAAAGAATTTGGTCCAAAATTTGACAAAAATGACATACTATACTATGTCGTCCAAAATCTGACAATTTTTTTGAAAAAAACGTTTTCTTGGCCCAAAACTAGACAAAAACGTCATAGTATACTATGTAGTACGTCATACTACACTATGCTGTACAAAATGTGACCATTTTTTGAGAAAAAAATTTGGTCCAAAATTTGACAAAAACGACATACTATACTATGTCGTCCAAAATTTGGCAAAAACGACATACTATACTATGTCGTCCAAATTCTGACCATTTTTTTGAAAAACGTTTTCTTGGTCCAAAACTAGACAAAAACGTCATACTATACTATGTAGTACGTCATACTACACTATGCTGTCCAAAATGTGACCATTTTTGGAGAAAAAAATTTGGTCCAAAATTTGACAAAAACGACATACTATACTGTCGTCCAAAATCTGACAATTTTTTTGAAAAACGTTTTCTTGGCCCAAAACTAGACAAAAACACCATACTATACTATGTAGTACGTCATACTACACTATGCTGTCCAAAATGTGACCATTTTTGGAGAAAAAAATTTGGTCAAAAATTTGACAAAAAGGACACACTATACTATGTCGTCCAAATTCTGACGATTTTTTGGAAAAACGTTTTCTTGGTCCAAAACTAGACAAAAACGTCATACTATACTATGTAGTACGTCATACTACACTATGCTGTCCAAAATGTGACCATTTTTGGAGAAAAAAATTTGGTCCAAAATTTGACAAAAACGACATACTATACTATGTCGTCCAAATTCTGACCATTTTTTTGAAAAACGTTTTCTTGGTCCAAAACTAGACAAAAACGTCATACTATACTATGTAGTACGTCATACTACACTATGCTGTCCAAAATGTGACCATTTTTGGAGAAAAAAATTTGGTCCAAAATTTGACAAAAATGACATACTATACTATGTCGTCCAAAATCTGACAATTTTTTTGAAAAACGTTTTCTTGGCCCAAAACTAGACAAAAACATCATACTATACTATGTAGTACGTCATACTACACTATGCTGTACAAAATGTGACCATTTTTGGAGAAAAAAATTTGGTCCAAAATTTGACAAAAAGGACATACTATACTATGTCGTCCAAATTCTGACAAGTTTTTTGAAAAACGTTTTCTTGGTCCAAACTAGACAAAAACGTCATAGTATACTATGTAGTACGTCATACTACACTATGCTGTACAAAATGTGACCGTTTGTGGAGAAAAAAATTTGGTCCAAAATTTGACAAAAACGACATACTATACTATGTCGTCCAAAATCTGACAATTTTTTTGAAAAACGTTTTCTTGGCCCAAAACTAGACAAAAACACCATACTATACTATGTAGTACGTCATACTACACTATGCTGTCCAAAATGTGACCATTTTTTGAGAAAAGAATTTGGTCCAAAATTTGACAAAAATGACATACTATACTATGTCGTCCAAAATCTGACAATTTTTTTGAAAAAAACGTTTTCTTGGCCCAAAACTAGACAAAAACGTCATAGTATACTATGTAGTACGTCATACTACACTATGCTGTACAAAATGTGACCGTTTTTGGAGAAAAAAATTTGGTCCAAAATTTGACAAAAACGACATACTATACTATGTCGTCCAAAATCTGACAATTTTTTTGAAAAACGTTTTTTCATTCCAAAACTTAACAAAAACGTCATACTATACTATGTAGTACGTCATACTACACTATGCTGTACAAAATGTGACCATTTTTGGAGAAAGAAATTTGGTCCAAAATTTGACAAAAATGACATACTATACTATGTCTTCCAAAATCTGACAATTTTTTTGAAAAACGTTTTCTTGGCCCAAAACTAGACAAAAACGTCATACTATACTATGTAGTACGTCATGCTATACTATGCTGTCCAAAATGTGACCATTTTTGGAGAAAAAAATTTGGTCCAAAATTTGACAAAAACGACATACTATACTATGTTGTCCAAAATCTGACAATTTTTTTGAAGAACGTTTTCTTGGCCCAAAACTAGACAAAAACGTCATACTATACTATGTAGTACGTCATACTACACTATGCTGTACAAAATGTGACCATTTTTGGAGAACAAAAATTTGGTCCAAAATTTGACAAAAACGACATACTATACTATGTCGTCCAAAATCTGACAATTTTTTTGAAAAACGTTTTTTCATTCCAAAACTTAACAAAAACGTCATACTATACTATGTAGTACGTCATACTACACTATGCTGTACAAAATGTGACCATTTTTGGAGAAAGAAATTTGGTCCAAAATTTGACAAAAATGACATACTATACTATGTCTTCCAAAATCTGACAATTTTTTTGAAAAACGTTTTCTTGGCCCAAAACTAGACAAAAACACCATACCATACTATGTAGTATGTCATACTACACTATGCTGTACAAAATGTGACCATTTTTGGAGAAAAAAATTTGGTCCAAAATTTGGCAAAAACGACATACTATACTATGTCGTCCAAAATTTGACAAAAACGACATACTATACTATGTCGTCCAAATTCTGTCAATTTTTTTGAAAAACGTTTTCTTGGCCCAAAACTAGACAAAAACATCATGCTATACTATGTAGTACGTCATACTACACTATGCTGTACAAAATGTGACCATTTTTGGAGAAAAAAATTTGGTCCAAAATTTGACAAAAACGACATACTATACTATGTCGTCCAAATTCTGACCATTTTTTTGAAAAACGTTTTCTTGGTCCAAAACTAGACAAAAGCGTCATACTATACTATGTAGTACGTCATACTACACTATGCTGTACAAAATGTGACCATTTTTGGAGAAAAAAATTTGGTCCAAAATTTGGCAAAAACGACATACTATACTATGTCGTCCAAAATCTGACAATTTTTTTGAAAAACGTTTTTTAGTTCCAAAACTTAACAAAAACGTCATACTATACTATGTAGTACGTCATACTACACTATGCTGTACAAAATGTGACCATTTTTGGAGAAAAAAATTTGGTCCAAAATTTGACAAAAACGACATACTATACTATGTCGTCCAAAATCTGTAAAATTTTTTGAAAAACGTTTTCTTGGCCCAAAACTAGACAAAAACATCATGCTATACTATGTAGTACGTCATACTACACTATGCTGTACAAAATGTGACCATTTGTGGAGAAAAAAATTTGGTCCAAAATTTGACAAAAACGACATACTATACTATGTCGTCCAAAATCTGACAATTTTTTTGAAAAACGTTTTCTTGGTCCAAAACTAGACAAAAACGTCATACTATACTATGTAGTACGTCATACTACACTATGCTGTCCAAAATGTGACCATTTTTGGAGAAAAAAATTTGGTCCAAAATTTGGCAAAAACGACATACTATACTATGTCGTCCAAAATCTGACAATTTTTTTGAAAAACGTTTTTTAGTTCCAAAACTTAACAAAAACGTCATACTATACTATGTAGTACGTCATACTACACTATGCTGTACAAAATGTGACCATTTTTGGAGAAAAAAATTTGGTCCAAAATTTGACAAAAACGACATACTATACTATGTCGTCCAAAATCTCACAATTTTTTTGAAAAACGTTTTCTTGGCCCAAAACTAGACAAAAACATCATACTATACTATGTAGTACGTCATACTACACTATGCTGTACAAAATGTGACCATTTTTGGAGAAAAAATTTGGTCCAAAATTTGACAAAAACGACATACTATACTATGTCGTCCAAAATCTGACAATTTTTTTGAAAAACGTTTTCTTGGCCCAAAACTAGACAAAAACACCATACTATACTATGTAGTACGTCATACTACACTATGCTGTACAAAATGTGACCGTTTTTGGAGAAAAAAATTTGGTCCAAAATTTGACAAAAACGACATACTATACTATGTCGTCCAAAATCTGACAATTTTTTTGAAAAACGTTTTCTTGGCCCAAAACTAGACAAAAACACCATACTATACTATGTAGTACGTCATACTACACTATGCTGTACAAAATGTGACCATTTTTTGAGAAAAAAATTTGGTCCAAAATTTGACAAAAACGTCATACTTTACTATGTAGTACGTCATACTACACTATGCTGTACAAAATGTGACCATTTTTGGAGAACAAAAATTTGGTCCAAAATTTGACAAAAACGACATACTATACTATGTCGTCCAAAATCTGACAATTTTTTTGAAAAACGTTTTCTTGGTCCAAAACTAGACAAAAACACCATACTATACTATGTAGTACGTCATACTACACTATGCTGTACAAAATGTGACCATTTTTGGAGAAAAAAATTTGGTCCAAAATTTGACAAAAACGACATACTATACTATGTCGTCCAAAATTTGACAAAAACGATATACTATACTATGTCGTCCAAAATCTGACAATTTTTTTGAAAAACGTTTTCTTGGTCCAAAACTAGACAAAAACACCATACTATACTATGTAGTACGTCATACTACCCTATGCTGTACAAAATGTGACAATTTTAGGAGAAAGAAATTTGGTCCAAAATTTGACAAAAATGACATACTATACTATGTCGTCCAAAATCTGACAATTTTTTTGAAAAACGTTTTCTTGGCCCAAAACTAGACAAAAACACCATACTATACTATGTAGTACGTCATACTACACTATGCTGTACAAAATGTGACCATTTTTGGAGAAAAAAATTTGGTCCAAAATTTGACAAAAACGACATACTATACTATGTCGTCCAAAATCTGACAATTTTTTTGAAAAACGTTTTCTTGGCCCAAAACTAGACAAAAACGTCATACTATACTATGTAGTACGTCATACTACACTATGCTGTACAAAATGTGACCATTTTTGGAGAACAAAAATTTGGTCCAAAATTTGACAAAAACGACATACTATACTATGTCGTCCAAAATCTGACAATTTTTTTGAAAAACGTTTTCTTGGCCCAAAACTAGACAAAAACACCATACTATACTATGTAGTACGTCATACTACACTATGCTGTACAAAATGTGACCATTTTTGGAGAAAAAAATTTGGTCCAAAATTTGGCAAAAACGACATACTATACTATGTCGTCCAAAATCTGACAATTTTTTTGAAAAACGTTTTCTTGGTCCAAAACTAGACAAAAACACCATACTATACTATGTAGTACGTCATACTAGACTATGCTGTACAAAATGTGACCATTTTTGGAGAAAAAAATTTGGTCCAAAATTTGACAAAAACGACATACTATACTATGTCGTCCAAAATCTGACAATTTTTTTGAAAAACGTTTTCTTGGCCCAAAACTAGACAAAAACGTCATACTATACTATGTAGTACGTCATACTATACTATGCTGTCCAAAATGTGACCATTTTTGGAGAAAAAAATTTGGTCCAAAATTTGACAAAAAGGACACACTATACTATGTCGTCCAAATTCTGACAATTTTTTTGAAAAACGTTTTCTTGGCCCAAAACTAGACAAAAACACCATACTATACTATGTAGTACGTCATACTACACTATGCTGTACAAAATGTGACCATTTTTTGAGAAAAAAATTTGGTCCAAAATTTGACAAAAACGACATACTATACTGTCGTCCAAAATCTGACAATTTTTTTGAAAAACGTTTTTCTTGGCCCAAAACTAGACAAAAATGTCATACTATACTATGTAGTACGTTATACTATACTATGCTGTCCAAAATGTGACCATTTTTGGAGAAAAAAATGTGGTCCAAAATTTGACAAAAACGACATACTATACTATGTCATCCAAAATCTGACAATTTTTTTGAAAAACCTTTTTTGGTCCAAAACTTGACAAAAACGACATACTATACTATGTCGTCCAAAATCTGACAATTTTTTTGAAAAACGTTTTTCTTGGCCCAAAACTAGACAAAAATGTCATACTATACTATGTAGTACGTTATACTATACTATGCTGTCCAAAATGTGACCATTTTTGGAGAAAAAAATTTGGTCCAAAATTTGACAAAAACGACATACTATACTATGTCGTCCAAAATCTGACAATTTTTTTGAAAAACGTTTTCTTGGCCCAAAACTAGACAAAAACGTCATACTATACTATGTAGTACGTCATACTATACTATGCTGTCCAAAATGTGACCATTTTTGGAGAAAAAAATGTGGTCCAAAATTTGACAAAAACGACATACTATACTATGTCATCCAAAATCTGACAATTTTTTTGAAAAACCTTTTTTGGTCCAAAACTTGACAAAAACGACATACTATACTATGTCGTCCAAAATCTGACAATTTTTTTGAAAAACGTTTTTCTTGGCCCAAAACTAGACAAAAATGTCATACTATACTATGTAGTACGTTATACTATACTATGCTGTCCAAAATGTGACCATTTTTGGAGAAAAAAATTTGGTCCAAAATTTGACAAAAACGACATACTATACTATGTCGTCCAAAATCTGACAATTTTTTTGAAAAACGTTTTCTTGGCCCAAAACTAGACAAAAAAATCATACTATTCTATGTAGTACATCATACTACACTATGCTGTCCAAAATGTGACCATTTTTTGAGGAAAAAAATTTGGTCCAAAATTTGACAAAAACGACATACTATACTATGTCGTCCAAAATCTGACAATTTTTTTGAAAAACCTTTTTTGGTCCAAAACTAGACAAAAACACCATACTACACTGTGTAGTACGTCATACTACACTATGTCGTCCAAACTCCTCCCTCTGATGATCGGACTCTTGGCTATCTATAAAACTAACAAAACAAAACCAATTACAATTACAATTCTCATTTCATCATCATTCATATTTCCAGATAGTCTTTTTTATTATTGTATTATTTTATCGCCTATTTTACTGCTTTATTTATATCTGTATATTTAGCCCTTGTTTCCTCATGCTGTACTTCTTACTCACTTTGCACCGAGCATCTGGAACAAAAACAATTCCCCCCCCCGGGCATTAATGAAGTATTCTGATTGTGATTCTGATGGTTAAATTGTCTGCAGAATCCGGACCCCAACTATAATCACACTTATACTATGACGCTAGTAAGGGGCTGTTTTGTTGTAACAGTGACAACTTCATCACAACGATGACGGCACTACTGAACTTCTCTACTACTCTAATACTCTACAGAATGAAAAAAAAAAAATCAAGCATGACATTTGACTATGCCCTTTCTGAGAGGGGAAATTATCAATAATTTGTCAGTCACTCAGCAGGGGCTTAGAGCAGATATAGACACTCAATAATGTCAGTGCAGGGCCTGCTTCTCTATTTCTGTTTCATAGTTTTCTTTGCTTTGTGGTTTTTGTTTACCTTTGTTTGCAGCTTCAGAAAAAGTTGCTCAACTGTTTAGGCAGTGAAGATGGCAACAGGTCAGTGCACAATCAGCCCCTAGGAGATTCAAACAGGAAACAGGGGCAAAGGTTACAAACTGGAGGAAAATCATCTCCTGACAAGCTTGATACATTAGTTCACACTCCCCCTATTTCACAAGATTAATAGATCATTTGAGGAAATCTTGGAACCAGATCTGAATTTTCATCACTAACCCCCAAAGCTGACCATAACCTACATTCCTGCAAAACATTTTTGAAGGTTAAGGTCCCGGTATACTACCCCAACGCACATCGTGCACATGTCACAATTTTGCATTATCAATGTGCAATGCACATGCAGCCCAGATTTTGGAACCCTGCACAAAGAGAACACAAACTGAATTTCTGATTAGCACCAGCAGTGGTGCGTGAACATAGAGGGCGCCGCGCCAAAAGTGACGTAATATCCTGTGTGAGCTGCAAAATAGTTTTGGATTTCTGACCCCTTGTCATTATTTCTACTACCCTCACACCCCACGCAAAGTAACTTTTACTTAAAGTACGTTTCAAATGAACTACTTTTTTTACTTCTACTTGAGTACATTTTCAGATGACTACTTTTACTTCTACTTGAGTAATATTTCATCAAAGTATTGGTACTTTTACTTGAGTACAATATTATAGGACTTTTTTCCACCTCTGAGCCCCACTCACCAAGCAGAAATATCACAACAGAACAAGTAGTCGTCCAAGGATAGTCATCCGGCCCTGGAATCAGCTGACACCCCCCTACTCCCCTCCTCCGCCAAGGTAGCTCAGCCCCCCCCCCCCCCCCATTGGACTTTGAAAATCTACTCTTAGAGTTGATATTATGGCAACATATAAAATGTATAAAAATATAAACATATTTTAGCCTAATCATTTAGTGCATTGGTTCTCAAAGTGCGGCCCGGGGGCCAATGGTGGCCCGCAGAAACATTTCTGGCGGCCCCGCAATGAATTACAGTTGATAGTTTTAATCCAGGAGCGACTAAGCTTGTTAAATGTTTATTGGACATTACTGGATACAGACCAATAAGTGTAAACAAAAATACTGGGTATTTACCTGGTTTCTATATGGTGTATTTTAGTGTATTATTGGGTAATAAGCTGGTAATAAGCAAGTAGCTACAGCCACCAATTACTAGCTATTTACCCAGTAAATATATGGTAACAGAAATGTGTTACTTGGTATTAACCTGTAATTAGAAGGTAAGAACAATGGCCAAAATACTGGGTAATAACCCAGTAAATTATAAGCGTTATTATATTAATGTTTAAATTACATTATATTAACGCTTATATTACTTAACGTTAAACTGTAGAACTGCAATCTGGTCATTAAAATTATAACAAATGGGATTTCTTTCTGGTTTTTTTCCATCCAGACCATCGGACATGGTTTCCTAAAAATCGATGTTCCCACAAAACAAATCTGTGTTTTCGTTTATCCTCGGTAATTTGCTGTCGGCATGTGGTCTTGCTTGAATTAAGAAGAAGAGGCTTCTTCGGTTCTGATTATTTTCCGTTCTCTCAACGTTTTATAAATAAAGCTATTGTTTTTTTTTGTTGTTGTTGTTTTATAAGAATATGAAAAATATATTACTCTTAGAAATCCCCAAAACTCAGATTAAAAAACACTTTTCTATGTAGATTGTGTTATTGCTGCCCCCCCCCCCCGAGTAATGGAATGGTTTAGCCATTTAAATCAAATTTGTCCCCACTATTGAGAGAACATTTTATCTGTACAGATCCTACTAGATTCTACCTCTTTATGATTTTCTCTTTAGGTCCACTTTAAAAAAAAAAAAAAAGTAAAACGAAACTTAAGGGACAGGAAATGACATCAGCCACAGAGGCTACTGGGAGCTAACAGCAGTTAGCATTTGGAAAAGTGATGTTGTGACATTTCCCCGTCATATATAACATGTATCCACTGGACAGATAAATCCTCTGAGGCTGGAAGTTTGTGTAGAACTCTGTGCTGCACTGTGGAGCCAAGAATAGAACTTTTTAGTGGACTTCCGGTTTTCGGACACCGTTGCCCTCGCCAGCACTCTCGCGTGTTTTTACGGACAAAGCGGAGCTCAGCGAGACAACGATTCCAAGAAGTTAGCGCATTATGACGTCCCAGTGAGCGCGGAAGTCAACATCGTGGTGTTTTATCTCCTGTACTTAGACTGAGGAGGACCACAAAAAAAAAAAAGTGAGTCATCTTTTGGAAATGGGTCCTTAATCCATTTAATTTAATTAAATGTAATCTTTTACCATTTATCTAATACAGAAATTGTAGTGGATTGTTTGTATTTCTAATCTAATATTTCATCGTTTTCAATTACTCATAAATTTATGACTGGACTGTGTTTCAATATATATATATATCTCCTAATGAGCCACAACGACACGAACAATGACGCACACAATGACGCCACGAGGGGTGGGGGGGGGTTGGAGGCAAAGGCAGCATCTGTGAGATTAAGGGCTCGGGGCTCGGAGTGAGCTTTCTCGACATCTCTGTCACAGACAGCAGCGAGGATGAGCGATGGAAACGGTCCTGGAAACAAATCTTGATTTGCCCACCTGTTTGTCGATAAGGAAAACTCAGCTGTCTTGTACCTTTTCCCTCTGTCCTCTTGTGATAGTCTTTAAGACGTTGTTTTTAAGGGTTCATCAATCACTGTGCTTTCACAAAAGGGTCGACTCACCCGCCTTTGATTCCATACAGCCATAAAAAACGTACCAATGTTGCACAAAAACCGAGAAAATGTCCCTTTGGCTGTCGCTCTTAGACATTTTTTTAACTGACAGTTATTTTATAATAACATAGATTGAGGAAGGAGGTCACAATTGATCGGACTTGGACGTGTTTTCCGCTCAGGGCCGTTTCCTCCGCGCTCGCAGGAAGTCAACAAGCGCAAAAGACGATCGTGAACGTTTTGTGGGAAAGTGGAGGGCAATCATAGGAATGGTGAATAGAAGTATCCGCACGTAAAACAATCATCAAATGACACTTGCGGGATTGATTGCAACCTTTTAAAAACTGGTACAAGAGAATCCATAATTACCGCGCGGCATCTTCCCGTGGTAGATTGGGTGATTATCGCGCTCGATTACAGCCAATCACAGACAAATTGCAATCGCAAACAGTGAGGGCACCATCTGCGAGCATAAAAGCGGGGGACGCTCGCCGCGGCGCGTTGTCGTTTTCAGTGATTTTCCCTCCACGTCATAGACGAAAATGTCACCACATGTGGGAACTCAGGGGTGGTGGCATGGGTTGCGGGGGGGGGGGGCGATCTGTGGGAGGAACACCCTCACAAAGCTTCAGTCTTCTGGCACTTCCCGTCTGTCCCTCCCAAGGTGAGAGCATCAGCGTTTCTGGGGGGGGGGGGGGGGGGTCAGATGACGAGTCGGCCTCTGTGATTGGCCGACGCTGCCGGAACGCAGGTGTTCGGTGCATTCTGGGAAGCGTCATTCAGCCTCTCTGTCTATGAATAGTTTCATTTTTTTTTAGATTCAATTCATGCTGTTTTCCTTTCTTTCCTTTTTTTTTTTACATTTGACCCTAATACCATAATTTCTCATGTCGTACTGCTTTAATAAGCTCTTTTTTGAGGTGTGAGTTTTGTTGGTGTTTTACCCCATAACATGTAATTGAATTTCTTTTCTACTCTGCTCGTCTGACACTCATGATTAACTAAGAATTAACACTGGTACAGCGGTTCAGAGGTTCATCCCTTCACCTCTTATTATCGTCATCACTGTCTCTTCCAGCTCTGGACTCATCTGTGACGTCATGGTCTGACAGTTCATCATCTTCATCATCACTGACTGGTCCATGGAGACGGCCTGAAACAGTACAATATGATGATTTCTCTCTGTGTCAGAGTCAATGCAAAACACATTTTTACAATTGGGGACAGATTTGTCATATTTTACGTCCAGCATGTCGATGTAAGGGTTATATTCAGGTTGCCAATATGGGCCCCAAGTGAGTTAATCCAATGTGGGGCCCATGTTGCTGAGACCATATAGGACCGGCATCATTTGCCCACTTCAAGCTCCTGCCCACTTGGTATCCAGGTCGCCTGGTAAAGGAAACTTTAATTCAATCCAGTCCAATCCATTTTATTTATATAGAACATCTATCTATAAAACAAGTTGTGTCCATGTGTATGTCTGTATGTCTCTCTCGCTGACCATTTATCAGATCGCCCTAAGATTGTGGATATGGGTTGAGCATGGCCCGATGGTGTGCATCCTTAATTTTCACATTTTTTGGAGTACTTTTAATTTTCGCTGATTTATCACGCTACACCAGGCAGGCAGCAGCTCATCAGCAGCGGCTGCGCTGTTTGGAGCGCGGAGGTGGGAGTGAAGAGGCTGTCCTCACGGTGGGTGAGACATTTTCACACGGTTCAACGCAGAACACGGTGTTATACCGGAACGACAAAGTCTTTGTCCGTTCGACAATACGTGAGCGCACATTTATTTGGCATTAGCATGCTACTATCTTGCGGCTAACTTGGCGAACCTGTTTCCAAAGGTAAGCTAGCGAGGCTACGATTAGCATTAGCGTAGGGTTAACATGATACAAACACTGTGCAACCTCATTAGGCACAAAGCAATTTTTTTTTTTTTTCAATTAGCATTAGCGTAGCTAGCTGTTGTGACCACTGGCGTGGCTGACTATCACAATGGTTTGCAACGCGAACGCTAATTGAAAATGAAAATTGAAAAAAAAAATTGTTGTGCCTAATGAGGTTGCACAGTGTTTGTATCATGTTAGCCTTTACGTTCCTTATCATGCATTTACCATAACTGAAAAATCATCTTCAGCTCCCACTATTGGAGATTGAGAGCACAAAGTTAAAATACATAAAAAGAACTCTAACAATGACTAAATAAACAAAACGCTAATAGCCTAAATTAACATTAAGAGACATAAAAAAGACTAAAAGACACCAGAGACCACACAATTCTCAGGCTGGGTTAAAAGCCAAGGAGTAAAAGTGAGTTTTAAGACGAGAATTAATTGGACATGGGCTGGATGTGGGCAAACAAAGGCGGGGGCACCATGGAAAACCACAGATAAACCATATAATTATAATCAGCCCAAATATAACAATCATGGGACACACATGGTCATGCTGTAGAAGAACAGTGGAATTTTCAAATTTTGGATTTGTGAAGACGTGAAAGGTCGTCTATAACGTGACTCTGGACTGAAGTAAGTCTCCATGACATCACAGCCGTTAGAATGAAGGTCTCCAACCAAAATCATTCTTAAATTGTGTCTGGGATTTATCACATGTGACTGTTCACATTCAATATTTCTAACCATGGCAGAGGGGGGGGGGGCAATCAATGACACAAAACAGAACAATATCCATCCAGTTTTTATTTTTTCATGAGTCTAACTTTGCACCAGCACAAACAGAAGAACAACAGAGACCAGACTGACAAAAGGGACAGAAGTCTTTTTTTTTTTTTTTTTTTTTTTTTTCTGCTAAAGGTATAGCATCAGAGAGTGACCACCAGGCTGCCTCGAAGGGTAAAATACGACATTGTGAACATTTGACATTTCTAATCTTTTCTAAGCTTTTTGACCGGGGACGTCTGCTGCGTGGGACAAAAGATAAGGAAAATGATGCACAGATGACGAACAGACGCCCCCCAAAGACAACCACTGGAATAATATATGGATTAAAAGAAAAGTTTGGGATAAAACAAGTTACATCACAAAAATGTTCACATTTAACTAATGTGAAATCACGAAGTCCGTCTTCAACAGCTCCAGGCTGAAAATTGGGAAAAGCAGTGCCTAAATCAGTCTATATATTTTTTTTTTATTATTATTCTGTACTGTCTGGAATACTAAAACAACTTATCATTATTATTATAATTATTATTATAGTTATTATTTTTTAACAGTTGAAGGAGATTTACAGTTTTTTTGGGGCCAGATATTCTTAGTTCTTGCTTTTCTTCTTCTTCTCTTGGAGGAAGTCGTTGCAGGCGACGGTCAGAGCGGCCACCAACACCACAAACTCGTTGAAATCCACCTCGTTGTCTTTGTTCGAGTCCAGGTCGTTCATGATCTTCTCCACCATCCTCGGGTCCTTCTGACACTGAACGGAGAAACCAGAAAAGAACATTAATCCAACAAACAAGGGGAACGTCTTAGTGATTTTTTTTTTTTCTTCGTATAATTGCCTATACACTGTAGGACAGAAATATCTGACACGTGTAGAATGAGCGGATGTTTGTTATTGGATTGACTCGAGGTTGAATGTGTCCACCTGAGTCCGGCGACGATGTCGATGTTTAATGACCCGTGAGCTGCGGCTGATCGCCGCCAAGACGTTTACTGCTCCGGTTAAATCCACGGGGGATTTGTGGTCTTACGTGTGATCGTTATGTTGTGAGACTTTCAATATTTTTAATTAAAAACCCACTCCAACACCACCCTCAGCAGGGATGGTGGGGCGGAGCGTACAGTACATGTGACTCTATGTTATATGGCTATAAATACTGAAATTAATGCTTCAAAAACATGAATAATCACCTAAAGCAAATAAAAACGGAGATAAGATAAGGTAAGATAAGCACTTTTTATTCATCCCTTAAGCGGCAGCAAACCCTTATCTGTCCCCTTCAGTTAAATAAGAATAGAAACAAGAATACAAACACAATAGGGTGAATAATATATAAATGTACACATGGATACTTTATACAATAACACGTACATAAAAAACAATGTAAGACAGTTTTTTAATGAAGTAGATGCAAAAAAAATTGTCTGTTTTTGAGATTTCTGAGGGAATGAGACAGGTTTAAGGTGTTTTGTACAGTGACGTAAACCGAAATAAAACTAAGTAATAAACTACACTCTTAGAAATAAAAGTGCTAAGTAGAACCATATAAGGTTCTTAGGCTTGTCCTCATAGGAGAACCCTTTTTTGGCTCCAGGGTTAGGGTTAGGGTTATCATAAAGGTTCCACCAAGAACCCTTTAAAACCCTTTATTCAGGAAAGGGGTGTTTAAAGGGTTCTCTGGATCAAAATAGTTCTTACAGGAAGAACCAAGAACCCTTGAAAAACCCCTTTCTTCGGGAAAGGGTTTTTCAGGAGCAAATGGTTCCAGGTAGAACCTCAGCCCTTGTAGAAGGACCCTTTTGGAACCCTTATTTCTAAGAGTGTAAAGGAAACGATCTAAATGATCTAAACGGGCCATTTAAAAAGCTAAACCGCACCGTACACTAATCATAAACACTAATTTAGAAGGCACCTTATCGATATTACCCACTGGTAAATTGTTAAAGAAGACTGAGGGAGAATGTTGGCCTCTCTCTCGTGGGGCTGCGTCTATTCTCAGAGGTGACTGTAGCCTGTGGGGATGTGATGACATCATGGAGGTGTCTATATTTGGAGGCGATACGGGCCACTGGTGATGGTGATGATGATGGTGATGATGATGCTAGAGCACCTGAGGCTTCCCGTACCATATGAGGAGGACGACAACAAGGAAAAAATAATCTTCGAGGGTTTTTTAGGTCCGACACTTTGGTCTCAATCACTGTGGAAACGGCGGCCTCGCGTGCACGTATCCGCTATCAGACGCGCTCAGGGGGCCGAGGATTATATTGCAAACACCCTTATCTGTCCCATTCTTTATTTCCCCACAGTGCTGCGGCGTGAGCGCCACCGGCAGTTACACTATCACAGACGGATAGCGGTGGATAAGAAAAGTGATTTCCTTGAACAAGGTCAGAGAGCTGAGTTCTCCTAGTATATATATATATATACAGAGAGAGAGAACAAACAGGCATTTTCTCATTGTTCCTTTAAGACAGTGAGCAGGGATTTTCAATAGCCACTGTTCACTTCTGGTCATTATACAAGATCTGAGCCAATACGGCGAGAATGTAAAGGTCACACCTCGGTGCTTTTACACATTCCCAGTAATTAAGAGGATGGCTATTCTGCATGTTTTCCACCTCCTCCTCTACCAACCCTACAGAGCTTCTGCTGCTTATCGAAAAGCATAACAAGTATACGGCTGTTTTTTTAAATCATCAAAATGAGGCTTATTTTGACGTAGCATCTCGGAAAACAACGCTACGGAACGGTCATTCCCGGAGACAAGACCAGAGGATGGCTATTCTGCATGTTTTCCACCTCCTCCACCAACCAACCTTACAGATCTTCTGCTACTTATTAAAAAGCATAACAAGTATACGGCTGTTTTTTAAAATCATCAAAATGAGGCTTATTTTGACGTAGCATCTCGGAAAACAACGCTACGGAACGGTCATTCCCGGAGACAAGACAAGAGGATGGCTATTCTGCATGTTTTCCACCTCCTCCACCAACCAACCCTACAGATCTTCTGCTACTTATTAAAAAGCATAACAAGTATACGGCTGTTTTTTTTTTAAATCATCAAAATGAGGCTTATTTTGACGTAGCATCTCGGAAAACAACGCTGCGGAACGTTCATTCCCGGAGACAAGACAAGAGGATGGCTATTCTGCATGTTTTCCACCTCCTCCACCAACCTTACAGAGCTTCTGCTACTTATCGAAAAGCAAGTATACGGCTGGTTTTTTTTAGTCTTATTTTGACGTAGCATGTTGGAAACCAATGCTACGGAACGGTCATTCCAAGATTTTTAAGTAAAACGTGTCAAATGAAGCTGTGACTGAGTGTTTCTTGGAAATAGCTTCATACGTTTGTTATGATGGATTTTAGGCCATCCCTGAAACAGGAGGTTTTAATCTCAAGGGACTTGACCCGCCGTGAAAAGTGAAAAGAAAAGGTCAAATACCGTGAGGAAGTCATTGAGCTCGCTGTTCAAAAGCTCCTTCAGCTCGCCCTTGTTGAGCTTCATCGCGTCGCCCTCGTTTCCAGAGTAGTTGTAGAAAACCGATATCAGCGCGTCCATCGCGCCCTCGAGCTGGCTCGGCATTTTTTCCTCGTTTATTTTTTCTGAGCTGGGAGCAAAAAAGCTTTTGCTGCGTCCTGAATTGGGAAAATATTATTTCACGGTTAAAAACATTCAATGGAGTCAGATGAAGTCAAGACTGCAGGAAAGCGGACGGTGTTCTCACCTGGTTAGAGTCCTGTGCGAATGTGGCGAGAGGCGTCGCGGGCAGAGCTTGTTTGTTAGGAAACGAGGAGAGGCTAAAGTGAGCCTTCCTCTGTCTGTGTGTCAGATAATTAATTCCACAGGTGAGACGCCCATGGTAACTGTCTTTCTTTCCACGTCCTAATCATTGAGGTTAAGTGAAAAACAACACATGTACCAGTGTAACCCCCACCCCTCCCCCCCCCCCCCCCCCCCCCCGGAGGCCCCTTGGGTAATCATCAGGCCCAGTGTTTCTATGGCTCCCATCCGCCCGTGTCATCGAGACTTTTTTTAGCGGGGGAAATTATAGCAACTGTGTCATAGTAGTTAATGAGAAGTGGAAACATTACCTGAGATCATTGTGAGGTATTTTGCTCAGGGTTATTAAAGGTTCAGTGAAGCATTTTTTTTTTCCCTTTATATTTGTTTAAGTAATTATTTTCAATTTAAAAGGACACATATTATTATAATAATAATAATAATAATAATGCATTTTATTTGGAGGCACCTTTCATTAAACCCTATTTCTCCAAGTTAACCTAGTTCCCTGGTGTCCTAATGAACATGTCTGTGACATGCTTTGGTCAAAATACCATAAGGATGAAGCACCACAGCAGTTCAATCACCCTGCCAAAACAGCCCTGTTCAGAACGCTCGGTTTAGTAGTATCTCTTTAAGTCCACCTTAAAGGTCCACCTTAAAAATTTAAAGTAAAATTAAACTTAATGGACAGGAAATTAGATCAACTACAGAGGCTACTGGGTTAGCATTTGGAAAAGTGATCATTTGCAGGCTCTAGCAGGCACATTGCTGTCATATATAACATGTATCCACTGGACAGATAAATCCTCTGAGGCTGGAAGTTTGTGTAGAACTCTGTGCTGCACTGTGGAGCCAAGAATAGAACTTTTCACTGATGGTTCCAGTAAGAACCATTTTGATCCAGAAAACCCTTTAAAACCCCTTTCCTGAATAAAGGGTTTAAAAGTGTTCTTGGTGGAACCTTTATAAAAAAGGTTCTACCTATGAGGACAAGCCGAAGAACCTTATATGGTTCTACTTAGCACATTTTTTTCAAAGAGTGTAGAGGATGTCATAAAAAAAGGGAAACTATGAATAAATTCCATGAAACATAACATACATTAAATTCCTTATCGTTCATTTTCAGTTATGGCTTTCAAACAGAGGAAAACATAACTTAAAGTAACACTGAATTATATTTTTTTTTACCCTTTTTTTGGCTTTATTATATGGCAAAAGCTGTTCAAGGATGGTGGTGCAGGACTATGATGCTGGAGATATATGACCTGAATATATTTAAATATTAATCAAAATGTCAAAATTATTATTTTCCCAAGTCTGAAATATGTTGATTTCATATTACTGGAAAAACACAAACATGTTTTGTATGGTAAGTATAGAGTATGTGGCTTGAAGCTGAAAATACTGCGTTGATATTTTAGATAAACGGTACGTTGTTGTACAACAATTTTTACAAATCTTTTTTTCTGGCATATCAATTTATTTCATCAGATTGTTGTGTCTTAATATAAATATTCTCATTCAACATCCTGCTATTTTTGCCTTTCCTCTTATTGACTGCTTGTGTAAAAATCGTCGATATTCTGTGTTAATCTCAGTCTCACGTCACATAATTCCCACAGGTTCACAGTCTGACTCCTTCCATCTCACTTTGTGTATTTTCACATTCATGTTGTGTACAGATAAATTTAAAAAATGTACAATTTTCTATTGTTTCTATTTTTTAACCTCCAGGTCCCTTTCTCCCTTTGACCTTGTCACATAAACGGCGCCTCATCGACACTCGTCATCTGTCATTTTGTTTCCCTCTCGTGTACGTGATCCACCTAACCCCCACCCCCCCAGTGTCCAACCTGACAGTGGAGAACAACACATCCGTTCAGTCTGCAGCCCCTTTGGGGATGTCACTGCCGCAACTTTCCATTTGTCGAGGTGATGAAACAGTTTCCCCCCCTCGCGGCCGCCGCACATCACTCAGCGTCTGTCTTTGACGCAAACGGACACCGTGTCAAATACCGTGATGTTTGGAGTCCAAAGCAAATGTGTTTGGTGTTAGATATTCCGTTCATATTCATTCATTCATTGCTTTACCGCTTTATCGTCCACATGAGGGTCACGGTGAGCTGAAGACATAGAGGATAAGGCTGGGTCAACCATCCTCTACCATCATCATGGACAATTTAGAGCAGTGGTCAGCAAATGGTGGCCTTTGGGACAAAACTGGTTCGCCGGTATTAATATTTGGTCCGGTATTAATTAAAAAATGAGTTAATAATTTGCTTATGTTTAGAAAAATGACAAAGTCATGCACAATTCAGATGCAAATTTGCCCCTTTTTTTTGTATAAAATGTTATTGTTGACCTCTACAAGGAGGTATACGGTTTCCCCAGAGTTTGTTTGTTTGTTTGTTTGTTTGTCTGTCTGTTAGCAACATAACTCGAAAAATCACAGACGGATTTGGATGACATTTTCAGGAACCAGGAACAAGTGATTCATTTGAATTTTGGGGCGTGATCCGTAGACGCTATCGCTATTTTGTATCGCTATTTTGCGGTGGGGCTGAGCTGCCTTGGTGTAGGTCTGTGCTCTCCGAGTGCTTTTCTAGTTTAGCACGAAAAAAAACCAAACAGATTTTGCCTCATGAAGATATGATGGGTTTTTTTGCCCGGTATTCAATTGCTTGTATAAAAAAAAAAAAAGTCATGTATGAATGAATTAATGCTTTATTTCAAAAGAAAGTAAACTTAAAACAAACAAACAAAACCAATGGGTCAATTAGTCAAACAACAATGATAGTCAAAACAATAATAACATGTAGGATGAAGCATAAGCTTATTTAAACCTACCGCCCTTTCTCCACTACTCAATTACCATCAAACCCAAATTTACATATTTACAAAATAGAAAATAAATAGAGTCAAATTTAAATAACTACATAAATCATTCATGTTAAAGCCCTTCTTCCTCCATGTGTTTGTACACAGTGCCCGCTGATGTTCTAAGTTAAATTCTCCCCTCAGATTATAACCCCCAGCTTTGTTAAAGAAGAACTTTTTCAATATTTCCAGGAAGTACTGCTAGGCAACAGTGCTAGCCAACTCCGTGTGACCCCTTCCATCACAAAGAGCATTAATGGCACTTTCAACTGAAAAAAAAGCTCAAACTTTGTATTTCTTCCTGAACATATCTCGCCCCCTGGAGGTGAAGACGTCTTCCACTCTCACTGAGTCCTGCACCTGCTGATGAACTCAGACGTGACTCCTGTTCCTGAAGGTGTTTCCTTCTCACACCTTTAGTGCTGTTGACACACAGCGCTGTCGCAAAGCCTTGAGCAGCAAAAAAAAAAAAAAAAACAGGAACGGGAACACGTTTATGAGGATGTTTTCACACGTCTACATCACTGCCCACAACCCCCCGAAATGCCGTTGAGAAATGTAGTGGTGAAATGGCATTTCAGTCTTAATGTCATGTCGGTGACTGTTCGCTCACCCTTCATGACACAGTTCTTTAACATGCTGTAACTGCAGCTGAAGAAACCTTATATTATTTTGTCTGGCAAGGTAAATGAATCTGTGAGAGAGCTTTCGTAACACTTCATATTTGAAGTGTGGCCGTATGAGTCGCTGACACATTGTCAGCGCTGTGTGAGAAAACCAGCCAGCGGCGCGGTTGTTAACGGGCCCCAGGTCGCTCCAATGTGACCAATTGTAGTCTGTATTTATAGTATTAGTCTTTTCAATCATTCATTTTCTACCGATTAATACTTTCTACACATAAATACATTCGCAAGTTGATCACAACTACACTACAGTGTGTTATAAACCATTTATAAAACACTGTAGTGGTTATAAATGGCACATAACGGTTGTGATTCTAATATTAAAGGCGCCATATGTAAGAATGTGGCCAAAAACGGTTACTACACTCAAATTCAAAACACCGAGGTCTTTTTACGTTTCGTTTTTTCTCCGCCATCGTAGCTCAAACGTAACTGGCAACCCGTGGGTTGCTCGGCAGATGAGACTCTACTGACTGCAATGATTGGTAGACGGCTGTAGGTGGCGCCACATGCCAAAACGTGATTTGCAGTCTGCAAAATATATATTTTTAACGCAAATATTGGTGAGTTCAGTTTTTATATGAACATTATTCAAATTATCATTATACAAACTTTCATGTTCACACTTTATACAACTTTAGTTGACATCGGAGGTATAATATATATATATATATATATATATATATGTATATATAGTTCTTCGTCACTTCCTACCTCAAAGATAAATTTAGAACGTATCGATCATGGTTGGTCATAAATAGTGGATTTTAAGTAACTGATAAGGTAATAGGATGTGACACATATATATATATATATATATATTATATACTTTTATCCGGGTTATATTAAGATGTCTCGAACAGAGGGGTCTGCTCGTTTAATCTGTTGACTGATTGTGGAGCACGTCTGTCGGATAAAGACGGATAAAAGAGAAAAGGTTGCCTCATAAAAACAGCTTTTTATTTTTATACATTGATTAGTTGGGCATCTGTAAGTTCAGTAAGATAAATCGTATTTATTTTTCAACAAATCTGATTTATTTCCTATTTTCTTTTGGCATCGTCGCTCTTTTGATTCTCTAAATGTCAGGTCTGCTTCTGAGAGCGCGATAGAGACGCTAAAGCGTGTCCATTAACTATCTTGATCTCGGCTCGAAGCAGAAGCAGAAGCAGAAGCAGAAGCAGAAGCAGCAGACATGGGCCTGTGCAGTGTTTGGTGGACACCATGTGGCAGCAGAGCGCAGAGGATAAGCTCACACACTCACACTCTGAGGTGAATCGGGGAGTCTCACACCTTGTCAGCGCCTCACGGACACTCTCACCGTGATGAGGTGGCGGCAACACACAAGTGAGTCAAGAGTCAAAATGTGGTCCGTTATTGACCTCATCCATCCTTCTTCTTATCATTTCTGACAATGTGCCAACAGTCATTTTTCAATTCTTTTTGAGGACCGTGATGAGACTGCACTCTTAGAAATAAGGGTTCCAAAAGGGTTTCTTCTACAAGGGGCTGAGGTTCTACCTGGAACCATTTGCTTCTGAAAAACCCTTTCCTGAAGAAAAAAGGATTTTCAAGGGTTCTTGGTAACATTAATGGTTTCAGTAAGAACCATTTTGATCCAGAGAACCCTTTAAAACCCTTTTCCTGAATAAAGGGTTTTAAAAGAGTTCTCCTATGAGGACAAGCCGAAGAACCTTATACGGTTCTACTTAGCACTTTTATTTCTAAGAGTGTGGGGAAGACCTTCTGCCTTGAGCTAATAGTTATTTATACTCTACTTTATGAGCCAGGTCATGATTGTATAAATAAAAGTGCTAAGTATAACCTTATAAGGGTCTTCAGCTTGTCCTCATAGGAGAACCCTTTTTGGCTCCAGGTAGAACCTTTTTTTTTTATAAAGGTTCCACCAAGAACCTTTTTAAAACCCTTTATTCAGGAAAGGGGTTTTAAAAGGTTCTCTGGATCAAAATGGTTCTTACTGGAACCATTAGTGTTACCAAGAACCCTTGAAAAACCCTTTCTTTTCAGAAGCAAATGGGTTCCAGGTAGAACGTCAGCCCTTGTGGAAGGATCCTTTTGGAAACCTTATTTTTAAGAGTGTCTGCGGATTCATTTTATTAGCAGGAAGTTGTCCTCATTTGTGTATGAATTGGCTTAATGAAAGTGCTATGCTGAGGTTTCTTCCAATTCTGGTGAGAATTCTGTGAGACCTAATGTTAAATCTTTATGTTCCTGCTCTCGAGTCCAAGTGACTGAGCCGAAAACAAATGCATGTCTTCTGAAATACTGTTTAGTTTAGCTATTTTTTTCTTTAACTCACTTTCCATTCCCCCGTTGCTCTCTCTTTTACTGTAATTTGCGCCACTGTTGAAATGCATTCTTGATTTTCCTCAGCGTCAGGACCCAAGAGCAGCACAACTCACGGGAGAGTGCAAGTGAAAAAAAAAAAAATACAAATTAATTAGCGTCACACAGGCGCAGAAGACAAACAGACAGCAGAGACAGGCAAAAACGAAAGGGCGCGAGGGTAAAGTCAAAAAGATCCCAGAAATCATAGTGGGTGGGGGGGGGGGGGGGGGGTGGCAATGATACAGCACAAACTTATAACTCATAAAACAGGGAGTTAAATCCACAAAATTTGACACCAAGACAAAAGCAACCCAATTTGGATAGTGAAATACCAACTAAATCAAAGCATGACAAGTAAATAAAAGGTCATGGTTGAAGGTCACGACAGAGGTTTTGCAAAGTTAATAAATTGCAGTGTTGGGTTGATAAGAAAAAAAAGACCTTTCTAGGTTTTTTTCATGTTTTTCACTCCACTGTGACATGGACACGAGCCTGAATCACACTTTTCACATGAAATACACAGATATCTGCATCGTCAGTGCCAGTGAAACCAGTTTGCTGTGTTATCCGTTGAAAAGCCTCCTCTGCGGTGTTTGCACAAGACCAACAGTCCAGATTTACACAGGACAAGGTTTCATCAGCTGTAGTGTTGACACAAAACTCCATTCATGGATCTTAACACTGTCAAAGTGCTTCCCGTACATCACTCATCATGGGCTGATTCTCCCACAGCTTTTGAAGAACAAATCATTGTTAGTTGCTCAAAACACAGAAACAATCGTCTTCATTCATTCATTATTTTATTAAGTGTGCATCTTTGGTGAAAACCTGAGTTTTATTGCCCTCTATTGGCCAATCAGAGGAATCACAGAGTGTTCCTGACCGTTCATGTTCAGTGTGAACTTGTGTTTTCCTATTCAAGGCTGTGTATGTGTGTGTGGTTTTTTTGTTTGTTTTTAAACGCCACTTACATGTAGGGACGTATATCGTTAGGATTTTATCAACCTTAAGTAACTTTTACTCTAAGTACATTTTAAACAAGCTACTTTTCTTCACTTCAACTTGTGCTTTTACTAAACTAGTGCAGTGCCCGTAGGAAGTATGTTTTCCTATAGTGGTAGCTGAATTAGATTTTTCAGTTATGGTTATGCATGATAAGGAACTTAAAGGCTTACATAATACAAACACTGTGCAACATCATGACGCACAACGCATTTTTTTTTTTTTTCTTCAATTAGCATTAGCGTAGCTAGCTGTTTTGTGACTGTCACTGGCGTGGCTGGCGGTCACAAAAAAAGCTAGGTATGCTAATGATAAAAAAAAACCGTGTTGTGCCTCATGAGATTGCACAGTGTTTGTATTATGTTAGCCCGCCACTTATGCTAATCGTAGCCTTGCTACTTTACCTTTGGATATAGGTACGCAAAGTTAGCCGCAAAATAGTAATCATGCTAATGCTAAATAAATATGTGCTCGCGTACTGGTGAACGGACACCATGTTCTGCATTGAATCGTGTGAAAATGAGCTGCGGCCTACCTGTTGTTGACACTCTGACAATCCTGATAGTTTTGCTTGACACAAGTCCATTTTCAAATGAAGGATTCAGTATACAAATAATGCTACATTCTATCTATTCGCTAAGACCAAATAGGCAGAATTTTACTTTATCACCACTAAAGTTACTCACTGCAGCTTTAACGTTCACCTAAAGACACAGTGAGAGACCCTTAGTTTTGCTTAGTTTTAGAATTTCACGAGAATTTCTGAAACCTGATATTATTAAAACCTCAGTTAAGCTCATAATTATTGGGTCACACCATGGAAACAAAGTCAGTTTTGAAAACTCTTTTCTATAAACAAACTCAAACTGAGCAATAAGCAAACAACAACAGTCGGAAAGGAAGTGCTTTTGAATACAGTGTCCCATATTTGACAGCTCGCTTATGATTAATTACTCTTTTGGGCTTGTGTGTGCGTTTATGTCTGGGGGGGGGCGGGGGGGGGGGCAGAGAGGCTGATTACTATCTCGTATTTCATCTCCATTAATTTTCTTTATTTTGTTGATATTCACAAAAAAATAAGACGCCGCCCCCATTCGTTCTGTGACAAAGTCGAGCTCACGGACGGAAGCATTCGCTCCATGATTTGGGTCAAAAATGAGCACTGTTGTGGCCTGGTTCCTGAGTCCTGGCGCTGGTCCTAGCACCATGAAAAAGAGCCCTTTTTACAGAGTGCCGTCTTTTGAAATTTGGGGGGGGGGGGGGGTGTTGGGATGGGGTGGAGGTGGGGCTTGAATATACATAAGAAGCTAAGACAGCCCCCTCCAGACCAATTTGGCACAACCTCACCAGACAATTTGCTTTTGCTTAGCCAATACAAGCACGCTGATTGGACCTCTCCATTTGTTTAGACTCTTCTTTTTTGTTGTTCTCGACTGGCTCTCGTTAGAAAATAATCCTCTTGGACGAGAAACGCTGTGTTAGTGATGAGCACAGGCAGGGTAATCAGAACCGAGGTTTTTTTCTGGATGTCGAATGTGGACAATGAACCTGGGGGTCGGTCCCAGAACTTAGTCCTGCAGCCTTTTTGGGACTACCTCAATCAGAACCACCATGACCTCCTGAGAAGCCCTCTCTTCCCTGTGGTCCTCTCCGTCACCACCTACTTCTTCCTGGTTGGTCTTTACACCGCGTTGGACCTGCTGGCTCCCACTTGGCCGTGCATCAACCGCCACAGGCTCCACCCCGAGAGACCAGTCACCTGGCCCAACATCTGGACTACGCTGAGCGTCACCGTCTACAACCACCTGCTTTACATCTTTCCTGCCGCGGTGGCACAGTGGCTGTGGAGACCGCCCACCCCGCTGCCTCGCGAAGCGCCCACTCTCTGGAGCTTCTTCCTGGGCATCCTGGGCTGCATGGTCGTCTTTGACTTCCAGTATTACCTGTGGCACCTGCTGCACCATCGGATTCCCTGGCTGTACCGCACCTTCCACGCCGTGCACCACCAGTACAACCAGCCCTTCAGCCTGGTCACCGAGTACCTGTCCGGCTGGGAGTTGTTCTGCGTGGGCCTTTGGGCTACGGTGGACCCCATCCTGCTCCGGTGCCACTGCCTCACCACATGGGGCTTCATGGTCTTCAACGTGTACGTGTCCACCGAGGACCACTGCGGTTACGACTTCCCGTGGGCCATGCACAACTTGGTGCCCTTCGGCCTTTGGGGCGGTGCACCCAAGCACGACGCTCACCACCAGCGTCCTGCGACTAACTTTGCCCCGTTTTTTGCACACTGGGACTGGCTGGCGGGAACCCACACCACGCCAACTCCGTCCGGCCACTCCGTCGCTGCAGAGCCAGACGAGCCGAAGGGGAGTAAAGACTGAAGAGCTCGTTCTCTCACTTCTTTTATTCCAGCACTATACACTTTCTCTCTCTTATATTATTAAACCCACTCTCTCCGTTGTGATATCCTCCACTGCTTTCTAACAGACCACGGATATTCTTCAAAGTTTAGCATCTGATTATGACTAACAAGTATGAGAAGAACAATGCACTGTTGCACTATATCACTGTTTCTTAGCTTCCCTGGTGAAAAATTAAAAGAGAAACTGTGAAAAATTATTATTTGATCGATTTATTCAAGATTGGTTGTGCTCGTCCAGTTGAGAATGTTGCCGATGCTGGATGGTGAGATCCGTCAGAGCCCTCTCTCTCCCTCCTCGGCACCGACCCTCTCACTCCCGCGCATGAATAGCGCTCTTTTAGCTGCATCCCAGTATGATGCGTGGGTGCAATACTAATCCATCATATTATGCTCCCACTCCCTCAGACAAAATGCTCTTACGGGAAGAGATCTTCATTATTAAACTCCCCCAAAACAAAGAACACAACCTTAAGTCTATTGCTGCCAAACTTAATACATACTTCGGTGTGTTGTGTATTGACTTTTGTATTCCTGTGAGCCTGGACTGCAAAAAAAAAAAAGAGAGGATCTTTGTCTAGCAAATTCTGCCAGAGGAGATCAAATTAGCAGAGTCTATTTCCTGTTTTATTTCACTTAAAAACACATAATCTTGTTTTTTTATTATAAAAATTAGGATATTTTTTAACTTCTTAATCTATAGGACAACACTAGAACAGGTGACATTCTTTAGAATTCTAGACCTGACATTCCCACTGACTGTCTGGACTAACAGATGGTATTATTTTGGACGCTAGCCTTTAATATAAGATTTACTAAAAGAGGATATTCTCTAAATTAATCCGTGAGATATCTCTTTAAAAAAGGGCTGATTTAGTGACTCAAAATACCGTTTTACCAGAAATGCACTCTTATAAATTACTTGTTTGGGTTTCGGTTTGATTTCACAACCTCCTGTTAAGCATTTTGTAAGATTGCCAAGAAAAGTGCCTAAGAACACAGAGGATTCAAGCTGCTTTTTTTGAACAATAACGTGTGAAACATATTTACAGAGACTATAAGAGTAATAAAGAGCATCTTATATAATTTCTCAAGACAGCCTATAGGCAATCTGATAAAGATTTTCACCAACTATATAAACACACCTGAGCAAAAAGTACTTAACTGTAAACAAACAAAAAAAAAACTGAATTTGTAAAACATGATAATATGTCACTTAAAATTCACTTGGTTTGTTTTTATTAAAAGAAAAAAGGTCTATTTTGTGACTACTGCACAATCACGACTCATATTTTTGACCAACAATTTTTTTTTAACCCCAAGACGTGATCTTTTAACACACACCCAGGAAGTCCATATAAGGAGTTGTGTATTGTTCCCATGAAATTTCCCATGGGTGCACCTGCTGCATGAGCACCAGGGGTTAATAATGTTAGCATAACTTTAAAGTCCACCAAGGTGGAAATTTACCTAAGGTTCAACAACATAAAACAATCATACAAACATCAGTTAAAATATGAATATAGTCAGACATAACTGTGGCAAGTGTAAGGAGGGAACCAAAGTGAGGCAATATTGCTAAAGATTTAGGTTACCCCAATCGAGGACAAGCAAGTGAACTTTACTCAAGAGGCAAGAGACGTGGTTCAAAATGTTAAAGCAAGGTACACTTTATTTAATAAATCTTTTAGAAACACAATTCAAACATTCATCCCAAAAACTTAACCCGTTTAGAGTAAGGCTTGTGGTGAAATTAAGCTAGTGAGTGGATGAGTCCAAATGAAATGTAAAAACACAAGATAACAATAATTGTTAGTTTCATCTCGTTAATCGTGTGTTAATCACACAAAACAAACTCAGGATTGTAATAAAGGGTAAATTATATTCAAACAAAACAATATATATAAATGCCCAGAAGAATAAAAACAATAATTCAAGCTCTATAAAAATAAATTGATGACCACAATTTAAATCAAACAAAACAATTACAATGACAACTGGGCAAATACAAATACTCCGATTAAACTACATAGGATTGCCCAGAATAATTATAAGGAAAAAAAAAACTATAACCCTACATAAAGCCCTTAACATGTGTCCTAAACAAATGTCTAGAATACAAAAGTTAAATCAAACTAACCAAAACAAATCGAAACAAAAAGGACAGGTGGACGGAGCAGAAATCACGTTGAGACAAAGCAGCAGCTGATCGTGACGTCATCCAGGTCACAGTTCTTTTAGCCAGGTGGCCAACAGTTAGCTAGAAACACAAAATTAGCACTCTTATTATGAAACAAATAATAGTTTTAAGCGCCGCAATAAAAGAACTCACAAACCTGGTTGTCGAGTATGATGTCCGCACAACACACGAGGGAGGAGAGAGAGAGAGAGTCGCGCTGCTAGCGGCATTCACCTGCAACCAAGCTAGCGTTAGCCGTGAGGCTCGGGCAGAATGACGCAGAGAGCGAGGGAGAGAACATTTACCCCCGCAAACTTTACAATAAGCGAGGCGGGCAAGAACCGGACGCTCTGCAATACAACAAAAAACGCCATAAACACACAGGTAGATTCAGAAACGGCATCAGAAACGTAAAGCAGCAGCACACAACCCTACTCACCGACAGCTAACACAGTCCGACCGGAAGTGACGCGTTAGACAGGAGCGCATAGCGCGAGACAAGCGGAAATCTGCCGTGTTTATAGTGAAAATAAAATGGAACGCATCCATGCTGCTACATAACAATAAAAAATACGACTGACAAAGACAGTTAAATTACAATAAAAACGATTCCTTATTGCAACTTAGATCACTTTGTGGAGATGAGAATACAAATTGCACTTAGAATGAAGGATGTACATTTTTGGTTGCCAGGTTGTGCCTCAAAGGCTTAAAATGACTGTGTTTGGGGGATTTTAGAAAGCTGAGAGATGTTTCAGGATGCACCGTGTTATCAGTGAAGCTCTACTGGGAACCCAAGACTGTACCGAGATATACAATGTTCTACGGTTTCTGCAAAGTTGGCCATCATCGAGTGAAACTGTGCCCATATTTAACACAGTAGTAGAGTGTTGGAACGATGCACTATGAGAATCAAAGGGGCTTTCTTCACAGAATTTATTTATCTTTATCGTTGGTGCACGTGTGTGGTTGTGTTATTTTGACAAAATAAGCTCTTAAAAAACACAGCAGTAATAATATCTAATTGAATCATCGAGTCATAACGTCAGTGCCTCGGGCTCCTCTCATCGTTTTACTCATCGGTTGAAGTGACTTGTTTACGAGGGGCTATTTATTTAAGTATTCCCATGCCTCAAGCACAACGGTCTTTGTGTGTGTGTGTGTGTATATATTTATAATAAACAAAAAACTACTCCAGAGAC
The DNA here is from genome assembly GCF_963457635.1 of Microchirus variegatus. Lineage (NCBI taxonomy): Eukaryota > Metazoa > Chordata > Actinopteri > Pleuronectiformes > Soleidae > Microchirus > Microchirus variegatus. The sequence goes on from NC_139802.1 coordinate 40,156,154, forward strand.
ACAGGGTTTTATTCATGAATTCACTAAACAAGCCTCATGTCTCAGAATTGTGTGCAGGATTGAAGGACCGTGCAAGTGAGGAATCCATGCACTTGTGCAAACTTGTTGCTCTGACCAAAAAAAAAAAGATAAGAAAAAAAAAACCTGTTCCGTGAAGTCATGTTCCTCCCTGTTGTTGTCATGCTTGACCACACGTCAGTCTTGTGGCAACAGACGCGATGCTATTTGCTCGATGTTAAGAACATGGAAATGTGCAACACAAGCCACCACAACCGCAGGTTAGGTAAGTTTACTTTGCAGGAACGGAGACTGCATGATATGTGTGCATGTTCATGATTCTTGCATGTATACATGACATGCCCTTGACAGCAAGTATAAAATAAAGACAATTCCTTGCATAATAGCCCCAGTGATACTGGAGGATACACATTATAATTATACCAGAGCTGCTTCTCCTGGTTTCCCGTGCAGAGGATAATAGACACAGTACGTTGCAGCAAAATGTGTAGAGAAAAGTAACCCGACTTGTTTATTCCTGTATAAACACTAATGGTCACACAATCTACAGCCCGAAAAGAAAATGCCACTCCCTGAGTAAAAAACATGACACACTGACTCCCCGATACCAAACAGCACTTGCAGCTTTTACACGACGGTATCTAGAGCGTCTCTTGAACGGCCCGTACTTTAGACTTTATTTATGTCTAATCCCACTTCATTTTTCCATGAATGATTTAACAAGTGTATTTTAAACTTTCGCACACAAAATGTGCAAATGACTGAAGGGCAACATGTAAATGTAACTTAGTCAGGGAGTGGCCCCCCCCCGTCTCCGAAAACAAAAAGGTGAGTGCTGACAAAAGGTAACATGACACCGCACAGCAATCATTCACCACTATAAACAGCTGTGTGTGTGTGTGGGTGTTCTCGTCTTTGTTAGGAAGTTTTCTGGTTTAAAAACACTGACCTTGTCAGGACCGGAAGTCCTCATGGAGACCACAACCTGGTCCTAATGAGACATAGCGTCACGGAACGTTTGAATTGTGGTTAGATGAGAGTTAGCGTTATGGCTAATAAGGCTAGAGATGAGGCTTTGTTTAGGCTGTCCTGTCCTACTTTGTGTGTGTGTGTGTGTGTGTTTGGGGGAGGGTGGCGACTCGGTGGGTAAGGTGGGGCTGTTGCTAAAACACAGCACTTCACTTCTTATCTCGAGATCAAACATCAGAGCAGTTCACAATACACTCCTTTGTCAATTTAGAAGGAAACACATTGTCTTAAGACGGACCAAAACAAACCCCCCCTCCCCCCTCCCAAAAAAAGGCCCTAAAAAACAAAGTGATTTTAGTTGTTTTTTTTTAAAATAGCAAGTAAACGGCTTCAGGGAACAAGTGAAGTCATACCGGAAGTGACTGACTAATAAGGCAACACAAATAAAAATAAGAAGGACGGTCTGGATTTACAGGTCTGGGACTGAAACCAAGTCGGAGGACGACATACATCGTAACACAAGCCTCTTCACGTTCTTTACTCTTTAACTCCCCCTCCACTTTGACCCGGTTTTTTCCCTGCGAGACTCCCCGTTTCCACCCCTGAGAACCACAACAAAGTGAACTTTAATGTTTTTGATGAGACACCGCAGCACATTCCACAAATTCCTCGCATGAAGACACGACCTGGAAGTCTCATCTGCATTCCTGCTCAACTGCGTGATGGAAGCGTGATGGAACACCAGTGACTCAACAATTGACTTGCGCAATCCTACGAAGGAGTTTCACAGAAACTTAGCCCGCTTGGTTTTTTTATCATTTATTTAGGAAACTATATGTAACAATGGCACATTTTCTTCAACAGCACGCATAAGCACAAATATAATACAATTGATTAAAACTTTTTAAAAAAAAAACGGCTGTGTGGCAAGCAGGAAAGACAAAATAAAACATAATTAAATAGACAGAACATCGTTTTCTTTCGCCGATTTGACTCGAGTTACACTAATGTGAAAAAATAAATCCGTAACACATGATATACGACGACACTCTGCACACAACAGGTTTATCTGGCTGCTCAGTTACATGTTCTTCAGTGCGGTGAAAATGTTCCAAGACAAGCAAGATAACGCCAGGCTTTAAAGGGATACTTCACAGGTTTTTTTTTTTGTCCAAGGGTTGTTGTGCTGTACATGACGTGTCAGACACCGAAAACGTGACTCATGTGATCAAATCGTTGCCTGCTTAAGCCAATGATTTACTTATTAAGAATATGTTCGCTGCCACGTTTGCCAAACAGGAACTGAAGTTTGTGTCAATTTGTCCACGTCTAAAGAGAAAATTTGCAGTTTTATATCACTGTTAGAATTGATCCACTACTATACGTCCATCACCAAGTTCAGACCAAGTGACACAAACAAACAAAATGAAGCAGCAGTAGACCAGCAGTTACTGCTAAAACTGCACATTCTCTATGGACTTTGGTAACTTTGGTTAACATAATCAGTGCCCGATAAAGCCACAACTGTAAAAACCTTAAAACTATCCCTTTAAGAAGGCCCTTCAGCCATTTAAATATAACAATAATAAACAAAATATGTTAAAATAAAAAAAAAGCAGTCCATAATGAATTCACATATGGCATAAATTTATTCTGCTCTCATTCCAGCACAGCTTTCTTCACATTTCAAGTTCATCTTTGGTTATGAGATGCTTCAAGGTTACCTGGTTGAAAATGGCCGCCACAGCCTGTGTGGCGCTCCGTCGTCCTCGCGCTACGGCGTAAAAGTAGAGTCACAGTAAATAACGCCGCGCCTCCGCGACGCTAACACGAGCTGCTCTGCGTGGTACCGGCGTCCGACACGTACGACTTGCTCTTCCGCGAGTACTGCATGGAACTGAACGAGACCCTCATCCGCTCCACAGTCCTGCTGCTGCGGCACAGCAGCGTGTTCTTCACGTGGTTTCTGAAGTCCTCGGAGACAAAGTAATAGATGAACGGGTCCAGGCAGCTGTTGAGGCTGGCCAGGCATAGCGTGGAGATGTAGAAGCCGTACCCGTTGTTGACCACCCCGTCCTTCAGCAGAGAGTAATGCACCACCAGCATGATGTTGCTGGGGATGAAACACACCAGGAACGTCACCATGACGGTTACGATCAGCACCACGGCTCGGTGTCGGTTCTTGGACGCCGTACTTTCCTCCATGCTGTTCCCCAAAGCTCTGAGCAAAAGAATATAGGCCACAACGATAATAACGCACGGCACCAGGAACACAACCATCGCCATGAAGATGAAGTAGTAGTATGGGAGCTGGACAGAGGGGAACGGATTTAGCTCGTCCGCTATGATGTTGACGTCGTGGCAGGTGGTAATGTTGAGGTTCGTGAGCTTGGCGGTGTGGTCGTACAGGTACAGAGGAGTGGTGGTGAGCCAGATGAAAGCCCATACGGCCACACAGACGCCGATAGCCACTTTGTTGTTCCGGTTCTGCTGGGACAGCGGGTGCGCGACGACCCAGTAGCGCTGCACGCTGAGACAGGTGATGAACAGAACCGAGCAGTACATGTTCCCGTAGAAGAAGCCCACGAACACCTTGCACAGCGACTCGCCGTAGACCCAGTCGTTGCCGCTTAGGTGGTAGGAGATTTTCAGCGGCGTCCAGATGACGAAGAGCAGGTCGGCCAGGGCCAGGTTAGCCATGTAGATGGAAGACGGGTGCTTCTTCTTGGTCCTGAAGAGGAACACCCAGATGGCCATGCCGTTGGCGGGGAGTCCCACCGCAAAGACGATGATGTAAATGACAGGGAGGAAGACGGTGGTGAGTTTGCTCTGCAGCGCGGCCGATGTCATTGGGTCCACATTGACGTGCCCGGGGTTTTTAGCGTCCACAATCCCGACAAAGCCCCGTCCTTTAGGCCCTTAAAAAAAAACACACACACACATTAACAATCAAGTGATGGATGGAGAAGGAAAATAAAAGGACCAGTAAGTTCACACAATTAAAGATAATGATGACTGGAACCTCACAATATCAGCTGAATATTAAGGTTTAAATGTGAGAAAAAACAACAACATTGTACCACCTCACGTGGACTAAGACAGTAGGTCTTTCTTCTTCTGCTTTTTTCTCCTTTTTATTGTCAGTAATTATTACTTGACTAATGTATGAAGTTGCATCTGTTCCATGTAAATATATGTATATATATATATATATTTTAAGTCACAAAAAAGGTAAACATTGATAAAGATAAACTAGTGACACACTTCACTGTGTATATATTAATTTAGCTATTTTTATTATTCCATATTTAATATTTTTGTGCATGTCTACATTTCCTGGTGTTTATCATGCATTCACACACATGCAGAGTATGTATTATATATTTTAATTTAAATAATATTAATAATAAAATATTATTAAGATTTTTCTCTTCATAATGTGTTCAGTTTCTGTTGATAAGCCCAGCTCCTGACCTTTCATTGTCAACATTTGACGTCATTACTCATGTGAATGATTGATCAAATCAGTGTTTCTGACTTTATATATACATATATTCACACATATTCATACATACATATATATATATATATATATATATATATATATACATACATATACACATACACACATATATGTATATGTGTGTGTGTGTACATAAATACGTATATAATTACAACTATATTGTGCTATTGTAATATTTATGTTTTTTCCCCATTCTAAAGGGTAAACAATTGCATAGTGATATACACATTACAGGGCTGATCGAAAGACAGCCCTGTAATGTGTATAACTTTTTTGAGGTTTGCCAATGTTAGAACATGTTGGAAAATGAAAACATTTAAAAGCAAACCGTTAAAATGAATAGTTTTAAAAACGTAAAAAACACCAGAGTTAACACTATATAGCTAACAGCAGCACAGTGATATAAGTGAGTGAGACTAGATTAAAGATAAGAACGTCATTGTCTGTGTACGTGAGGGAGAAAACACGCAGCAAAAAAACAGAAAACTCTGAGGTTTTTTACCTGCGCCATGAGAGCCGGAGACGAAGAAACAGCAGAAAATCACCAGGAGCGAAATAAACGACCGAGTTAAATCCATTTCTGCTCTGTGTGTGCCGTGACTGTTTTAACTTCCCTTCACACACACAGAAACACACACACGGTGGTTTTTTAAAGTCGGACAACATGAAGGACACACCCCGAGACTAACCTGCTCGCGCGGCTACGTCACAGACAACCTGTTCTGGTCCGTGCCAGATTTCACACAGGAAACACAGGAGGCCACGCCCACTATCTATCTATCTATCTATCTATCTATCTATCTATCTATCTATCTATCTATCTATCTATAAATAATATATGTATGTATATATAATATATGTATACATACATATATACATCTTTGCTGAATGTTTTTTGCTTTGGTCACAGCTGTTACATTTATATATATGTAAATAATATATACACACATATATGTATGTATATATAAACATATATATACATATGTGTGTATGTATATATATTTTTTCTGCTTCTTTCTGGTTTCTCTGTGTATATATATACACACACTTTTATGACTTGAAATCTTTGCTGAATGTTTTTTGCTTTGGTCACAGCTGTTACATATACGTATATATATATATATATATATATATATGTATATATATATATACATATATATATATACATAAATATATAGAATGATTCCGTTCTATGATTTCTATGTTGCTACAAAGAAACCAGAAAATATTCACATTTAAGTAGCAGAAAAATATATATACACACACACACACATAAACATACATACATATATATACATATGTGTGTGTATGTATAAATATACACACACATGTGTGTGTGTGTGTGTGTGTGTGTATATGGAGAAGACACACTTCTGATGTATATACATTATAAAGGCCCCAAAAAAAGAGTATTTATTATAATATTTATGCTAACTTGTCAAAGAGATACAATTTCACCTCCATTCTTACACACTGGTCCTTTAAAACAACCCACATCATTGTATTATTTTAAAGATAAATAAAGATTATTTTAAATTCACCACCAGTTTTTTAAGTTTCTCCACAGTCAAGCAACACCTTCCTCTCTGACACTGTGTATGATGTTCTAACCTTGTAAACATCTTTGTGTTTTCACTGATCAGGCAGCGTAAACACAAATATTTAATCACAGCTGTAATTAAATAGTTACAGTTGTGGCTGACTGGTATAGTAAAAGGTACAACGTGTAAAATCTGGCAACATTTACGTAATAATGAAAGGTGATTTTACAATGATTAAATATGAAGTATTTTATCTTAGATTTGGATTGCACTATTGTGCAAAATACATTCAAGTAATTGAAGGAAGTAATAAAAGGAAAACAGAGGAAAATAAACCATCTGAATCACTGTGTTTTGCATCTATATTACAAACAACTTATGACACTCAATATTAACATTTCGTTTAAAGAGAATATGCCGTTTTATTTCTCATCTGCTCTGGAAAAGAATCCTTAGAAAATTATATCCCCAATAGACAAATCTGCTGTTATTTTCTGTATTAAATACAAAGAAAAATGAGCATTAAATGTTAACCTCAGCATCAAACTGCTCTTCCAATCCACTAATCAACCAAAGACCATTGTTATTTTTTAACATTTTATTACATAACTCACACAGAGTGGCACAACAGAGGTTAAAAAAAAAAAATCTAAAATATTGCAGTTACAATTCATCCGACCATACTTTGGTTCTACAGTAACGCCGCCGACTTTATTCAGCGGATATAAAAGGTCATTTGTTCTCCTGCGAGTGAATAGTAACAGTGCAAATACGTAACTGTAAACCTATATCATTCTGCACAGACCTGAGGCAAAAACAGAGTAAATTGTTTGATGTGTAGAAAAAAAAATACAATTTAAATTTGCTCTCTTTGTAAAATAAATCAAATATCTCGATCGAAAAAACTGGCCTCATTAAATTCCATTTTCTGTTTAGGAAGATATAAAAACAACAATACTCGGTGCCCAATGACACGTCAATACAGGGAGTGGATTTTATGACATTCCATCCAGAGAATCTGCAGAAAATCAGGCATTTGATATTGATAAATTAAATATGCACTACATCTATCAAAATGACGGTCAAAATACTCTGGCTTGGAATGAATAAGAGAAAAGTTTGCTTCAATGTCAAACAGAAACCCGAAGCCACAACAAGCGCTAAATAATGGGACTGTTTTGAAAATAAGGAACATCCAGTTTGACCTTTTCAACCGCCTGCACCGTCTCACGCCAACACAGAGACAATGTCAGTCAAATAAATGCCACGTCCGAAGGGGGAAATATACGTAAGCTGGGTACTAATGTTTACTGGCAAACTTTAAAAAAAATACACACAAGATACAATAATGTCACATAAAATGCTACATTATAAAATTTGCAGTGTTAAAGTAGGAGTCGACTTAACACCAGTTCAGTTTAGGACCAAATCCACTATGGATTAGCGCTAATTTGGTATTAACACGACACTAAACAGAGTTCAATACACTGTCAAATACTTTTAAAATGAGTTACATTCAACACTATTCCAAAGTGGATTTGGTCCTCATTGGCACAGACTATTCTGGTGTTACTTTAACACGCTAATGTGTTCGCACTATATTAAACGCATGACGCGTTTCCGTGACGACTGACGGGGAAAAAGACGCGCGTTGACGTCACGTTTACGTGACGCGATACCGGAGTCCAGGCACCGTTTTACCAGTTAGCTCCGTTAGCTCCTTTTAGCGCCGGTTAGCGCGCCTACAGTCGAACTGTAGCGGTACGTTTATTAAACGAAAAGAGCATCGCTACAAATGACTAGCATACCTGTGTACTGCGTATGTGTGCCTGTTTTGAAAGTTTAGCGTTACTTTAGGGACTCATTTTAACAATCTTTTTACAGTCAGTCGTCATGGAAACGCGTTATGCGCTAACGCCCAGCACTAATGACCCGTTTCCATGACGACTGACCCGGAAAGAGACGCAAATGACATCACGTTTACGTGCCGCTACACCGGGGTCCAGACGCCGCTTACCAGTTAGCTCCGTTAGCTGCATTAGCTCCTTTTAGCACTAGTGGAACTGGAGCTGGTCTGTTTATTAAACGAAAAGAGCGGCGCTACAAATAACCAGCGTACCTGTGTTACTGCGTATGTGTGCCTCTGTTTTTAAAGTTTAGCGTTACATTAGAGACTCATTTTAATCATCGCGAGCTGTGTAAACATGACGTCACGCGCGTCTTTTTTTCGCGTCGTGTGCGCTAACGTTGACACCGCTAACCGCCGTTAACGTGCGTTTACTTTG